>NC_064040.1:8464364-8701864 GCF_932526225.1 Nematostella vectensis
TCTCAGTTCCCAAGGGTGGTCGCTTGCAACAGCTTTGACTGTATCAGCTTTTACTCACACTTTGGACCATCCCTGCACTCCCCACTCATGTACATCCATATTTTCCAAACTTTTGGCCAAATAACAAACACCTCGCTGAAATAAAACTAGAAAGGTAGACTAGAAAGGGATTTGGAGCAATGATGGGTTGAGCAAAAAATTACTAAATGTCTTTCCTCCCTCGTTGACATTGATAGTTCACATATTTCCAGGGGGGAGGGGGGAGGGACTCTCATTATACCAAATGAGGTAATCATTGGCAAAATAAATTTCAACCCCCAGGGATAGCACTTTAGTAGTGGTGAACATGAGGTGTGGTCGAAGCAATTTCTAACTCTTAGTACCAAAAACAAACATATTTTCATTAAGACATCATTAACACAAGCACCTCTCTTTTCTGTTGAGTTGTTTTTAGGATGTGATGATGCACTAGTGTGAGACTGATCCAATAGTGTGAGACCCACTAAAGGATAGCAGAAGGGGAAGAAAAGTGAACCACCCCGAAGGGCAAAGCTTTTAGTATCACTTTATCACCCCTGTCTACTTTTATGGAGAGATCACCAACCCCCTCCCCCCTCCCCTGGAACTTATTCGAGCAATAACATTGCTCATTTCTCTGTCATTTGAGTGGTCTCCGTGTCTGTTCCCCCTGGCAACAGAACTATCAGTCTATCAACATGTTTTCTGCAGGGTTCCATTGGCTGGAGACAACCGTCAAGATGAAACTCCTTGGCCATGTTGGCCCAAGTCATATCAAACCACTGAATGAACAAGTTGCAGTTGAATTAACAGCAGAGATGCTGGGTGAAGGTTTTATATTTGGTGTTGGAGTAGCAACGTTGTTATTTGAATACAGAAGATCTGCAAAGAAAGAAGATCAAAAAGAAGCAGCACAAAATAGCAAGATTCTTGCATTGCAGACTCAAGTTAGCGATCTGGGAATAGCTATGGAGATACAAGCAGCAGAGATAAGAGAACTTAACAGGACTTTACAGGGCTTGAGAGGATCTGAGTTAGATGAGAAACATAAGGATAAAAGGAAAAAATAGATAGGTTGAATTATTGAAAAAATGTAAATTAAGCTACAAATTAACCACCAGGGCAATAGGACTTTTAAAATGGATAGATTTTTATTGTCAAACCTTTATATAAGATTGCTACTGGATAAACACAGTACAATCGCTCAGTCTCAGCCATGACTTAGAAGATCTAATTAACTTGGAATTTATAGGTTATATTAGACCTGAGGACAACCAAATGAAAATGTCCCAACACATTATCTGAGAGGTCCAAGGGCCAATCTTAGATATTCCACTAACTAGTAAGGTCAGTCTGTAACTGTAAATTTTTGATTGAGTGTATTGGCCCAAAACTGTAATTCAATACCATGCAACAAAGTCATTATTATTATGATTCTTATTACTCAGGTTATTTTATATATTTTTTTTCTGCATGCTGCACATTGCAGCGATCATTAAATTATCATGTGTATAAGTCACTTGTCATGTGTATTTTAGCATGAGTGTCAGGCCCTTTAATTGTACCCTTTAAAGTATATACCGGGAAGCGATTAAAAGTTTTATTTTTCCTCTCCAACTTTTAATAAATAAAATCGCTTGATACTCGGGCTATGTGTATTTCTGGTTATAGTCCTGAACACCATATTAGGTGACAATGAAATGGTAATTACTCTGGTGTTATTGTGAATGCATTTCTTGTAATGGTTCTGAAGGCCATATAAGGTGACAATGATATGGTAATTCCTCTGATGTTATTATGATAGTGTAATAATAAATTTGTAGCTAATGATGAAGATACTATGAAAATATTGATGATGACCAGTAGGCATAGTTGTCCCTAGTTGTATCGTGGCCCTCATCATGCCCCACAATATTTAGATATCCGTTACGGTCCTGAAATAAACTGAATCTGATCTGATAGCTGTTGTCCTGTGTATAACTGAGCACCACTTTCGTTTCCTAACCTTGCTGTAATACTACTTTTTTCCTCCAAGAAATAAGCGATTGCAGCTCGTTTTTCGGTGTAAAGAGCATGGATCCCTCAAAATCCCCCTGAAAATAATTAAATACCAAATACCCCTAGAGTATTATTGTTTTTTGCCGTCTTTGTTTGCTTGTTTATTATTTTTTCTTATGTTCTCTTAAAAGTTGAAATAAGAAATCCTTATTTGGTATATTTATTTTCAACCGTTATAAAGGGATAATCGAAGTTTAGGCTAAAAGCTCCCCTACCAAGGCAGATTTTTCGAGTCCGGTTACTCTTTATTCCGAACTGGGATAGCAAAAGTTGGCCAAACATGGGATATTAAAATAATAATGTACTTGAAACTTGGGGGTTTCAATCCTCGACACCCTCAGATGCACCGCAATATATATATTTTTCCGGTCATAGTTTATAATTTCTACTTTCGCTTTAATCTCACTTATAAACAAGAAATTGTACAATTTTATTGTATCTGTAATATATTATTCTTTACTTCTATCTTACCATCATCATATATGAATCAGAAGGCATATTATCTAATCTCTTTTCAGATTTTTTCCTAATATTGTATTTGAAACTCGAGAGGTTCATAGCGGCAAAATATCAAGAGGAGGACTGCAGGATTAGCGAAAAATTGATGGTATAATAAATGTATCAAATTATTACAAACAAAACAAAAATAATCAGTGAGTAAGTTTTTTAATCAATGTTTAATTTACACGTGCTCGTATTTTTGTCAATTTCGCAGGTTTCAACTACCTCTTTAAACATGCCCAAATATAGTCAAAATCGAACAATGCAAATGAGGCGTGCGAGCGATATAAGGAATGTGACAGACGGCGTTGGTATTGTGAAATTGTCTACGGATTGCCTTGGCTAGGGGAAAGAAACTCCCTGATTCACTCCCAGGCCCTAGATCTACGCACAGAATGGTAAGTGACATTTACCGAGATAATTCTGTTCTCTCTACGTGCTTTTTTACCAGCTAAATAGAGGCTTTTCCTAGGAGGAAGAAACATATTCCTATCGCTTCGCATAGTTCTTTGCCACGAGAGAACTTTGATCCCGTAGAATGTGCTTGTTGGTTTCTTCTCGTTATAGCGATAATAAACAGGCTATAAAATTCGGTTATAAGAGTAAAAGATCTGATTGGTCTTTTTGATATTACTTATTTGTTGTAGAAGCACGAGAACTAGCAAAAGTTCGCCTTCTATTCAATTGAAATTGGCGGCCCATGACGCCTTGTTTAGACCACGGGATTTCAATTCTTATTTGTATCGAATGGTTCACTGAATAAGGTTTTTCCTACATGTTCCCGTTCAACTCCTCCTTACTTATACTTACTTACTTATTCCTTATGTTGGAATCGATGGATCTTTTATAAAAAATCAGTACCAAAATATGTGTCTTTGGTGATGTCTCCCGTAGGCTTACTATATCATAAGTACTTTAGCACAAATGTACTTATTTCTAACGTACTTTTTGACGAATTTTAAATACCATTTCCTTGTCTTACTCGATTATAGAAATCAGGCATATCCGTTGTACGAATCGATTGCCAGTGATAGTTAAAATGTATTTCAGATCTATTCAGGGTTTCTTTTATATAATACGCAAGCGATTTGTGCTTAATATTTAATTTCTGTCATTGTAAATTAAATCAGACGACTACTGTATGATAAATGTTCCCCCGATTTCATAGTCTTCCTGTACTGTTGACACTGGGGAGGTGTGTCAGGAAATGAATAGGGAGGGGTGGTACAATAGAGCAAAGTTTTGCCACAATCTGTTATCGGTTTGCTATGTGATAGAGTGTGTAACTTCCCTTGAAAATAAAACATTATTGAACCAGTGTACTTATGTTCAACCAAATTCTCAAAATGATAGTTAGAGATAAAAAAGAATTTTCCTTGGGCATAAATATACTAAAAATCTTACTATCACTTTCACTGATAGAGTATTATATTTTATTCCTTTACAGGCAGGACTCAACATTAAAGGTGAGGTTACTGACGGCTGGAATGAGATAAAAAAGGCAGCTTCTGGCCTCCGCTACATCATTTTCAAGATGGATGAGAAGAAAGAGAATGTTGTTTTTGAAAAGAAAAAGATGAAATGTGAGTGTAGCCATGAAGACGTCCTAGATGACCTTCCAGCAGATGAACCAAGATACATTGCTCTTAATCTGGACTATAAAAATGTAGAAGGAGCAGATAGAAGCAAACTTGTTCTTATATTTTGGTAAGTGTTTGTGTTATGGCTGACAGAGCAAAAAAAAAAATGGCAAGTTTTTCCAAAATAAGGTCTGGTTAACTTTGGTAAGCTTGAATTTTTGCATAGAGGTTCCTTATGTTATGTAAACCAACATATCAAAAAAGTTTTTTTTAATGGATTTGTCTTCAAAATATGAGGCTTGACGTGCAATTTTCAAATGTTCAAAGTATTAATTCTCCTTGTTTTTAGGGAGAAGTCGGGCTCTGATCAGAAATTAGGCCAAGCCATATCTTCAAAATTTCTTTAAAATTTGAGATTAAGCTTTTGGTCAGAGGAACTGTACAGGACCCGAAACGAAACGATCCCAGGACCCGAAATGACTCCAGGACCCGAAATGATCCCCAAAAGTACCCCAAATGATCCTCGGACCCGAAACGATACCGAGGAGTCCCCGAAATCAACCCCAAGGAATTGTGGTAATAGACAAAGGGAAAGCAGAAGAAATACTCTCAATTCTTGAAGCATAATAAAGGGTTAACAGCGACTTGATTTCTAAACAACGTGACTTAAAGATATTAAATTCCAACATAATACTTCTATTTATTACATTGCCCGGCGCTAAACCCATAAACAGAGTCCAAAACAAATAGACAAATTTAAATTGCTACTGAAAGGAATACAGCATAAACATAGCACAGCTTTGCTCAGATCAACCAAACTTTTGACCTTCCATCACACTCTTAACATTTTGCAGTTCCGACACATGACTCCGACACTATAAATCTCATTTCCGGTAAACATGACCCCTAAAAATTAATATTCATCTGACAACCAAACATGTATTTCACCACGAAATCCTTGTTCACACGAGCGAATATTTACCGACACATTTTAGGCAGCCGGTTTGGCCGAGAAGTTGGAATGACAAAAGCACACTGAGTAATACACTCGAACAACCCTTCTACTACCGATGCAAAATATTAAGAGGATGTGAAAGCAATATTATGTGATTTTTGAATTTCCTCATATAGTCGTGCGTATACCCCGGCATGATCTCATGATATGATAGGTCTTTCATTCACCGAAAACAAACATGCCAAAAAATAACTTTAAAACATTTCGCTTCCTATGTAAAGCAGCATGTCCCATCTGTAAAAACTTTCTTTTATGGTTTGTTATGTAAAAATGATTTATCTACGCTGGGCTCCTCAAATTACTATCACAGAAATTGTTAGTTGACCCCAATTTCTGACTCAACCACTGTATTTCCCCCGCAGTCGTATATAAAAATCTTAATACTATAGTTTTAGTTACTGTAAATATCCTTTTAATAACACAAACAAAGCTAAATGTTTCATATGTTTTTAAAACTGAAAGCCACTCCTTACACATTCCTTTAGTTGTCCATTACTGTAATTCCTTGGGGTTCATTTTGGGGACTCTTGTTGGTCGTTTCGGGTCCCGGGATCAGTTGGGGTACTTTTGAGGATCGTTTCGGGTCCTGGGATCATTTCGGGTCCTGTACAGAACTCCTTGTATGCGGAATCTTGAGCTTATATATTTAGAATTGGAAAATTTCAACATTTTTTGCTCTGTCGTTATGGCTGTACTGTTAAAGCCGCATCGTCACCAGTTTACTTTCAGAGGGCTGACAGTAACCTCAACCGACAAGAGACAAAAGAATCTATTCTAATCCGAAATATTTAACAGGCCATCCGCTCTAAATTAGCAGTCACATCCTCGAAGAAGCTTCCAATAGACACACTGCTTTCTATATTTTGAAATATTTTTCGTGTTTTCCGTTAAAAATAATTGGAGATTGTTATGTAATCAACTGGAAGTAAACTGGTGACAAGGAACTGGTGACAAGGCTTTAAGTAAAATTAACCATTTTTACAAAATTTGACTGACCATTTTTATATTTTATTATGTTAACAGGAATTTATAACATATGCATGCTTAATTTTGATTACATTTATATGGTTGTTCTACATTATTGAGTAGAGTATGACCCAATAAATTTGTTTTTGCATAGTTTTGGAATTAAGTTTACTGTCTCAAATTATTTATATTTCATTTGTAGGTGTCCCGATAATTGTGAGATCAAAAGCAGGATGGTGTCTGCTGCTACCTTCCAAGATGTCAAAAAGAAATGTCCTGGTGGTGCTAAATGCCTAGAAATCCAGGAAAGATCAGAGTTATCATTTGAAGCACTAAAAGAAGAACTGAAGAATGTTAAGTGATTTTTAAAATGCAGAATCTAAAAAAAATGATGGCAAACTGTGTTGAAATGTAATTTGAGCCTATTCTTGCACTTGTAAATTAACTAGTGTGATACTTGATCCATTTTAACTACATTGCATTGGTAAATACTGACATCAACCATTGATTTAGCCTATAATCTCATGTCTTTTTTGTCTAGTGAACACCATCAAAACATAATAAACAGTAAGTGATTGGTTAAGTTTTATGGTACCTTTTTGATAGTGTTGAGTTTTCAAATGACTGGTGCCTATTTCAATTATTAATTTCTTAGGAATCACTTGGTATAGTATATGTATATAATGCCTGATTAGTTTTATCATTAAACTGTTTCTTACAAAGATTTATTTGAGTAATTGTTCTGTTTAAATTGCCGTTAAACACGGCTTCTCTAATTCACGGAACCTACGGAAACCTCCTCGGGATAATAAATGAAATTCATTTGCTGGAAACCCTTTATTATGCTTACAATTGCATGTCATTTCTTCCGCTTTCCCTTAGTCCCTTACAGAAATTCCTTGGGCCCTTCGGGCTCATTTAGGGGACTGCAGGATTGTTTTGTGTCCCGGGATCAGTTTTAGGTCTTATTTCTGTCGGCGGGTGCACATGTCATGGGTCATTACAAAGACATCTCTATCTCGTCTATCATAACTTATCTTCTCCTTTTAACTTAAGGTAATTCCCTCGAAATAGTTCTACAACCCAGAATTTTTTTAAACTTGGCATAAACAATATTGAAGTTAAGGGCTTTCAAAAAGTTTAATTAAAAAAATGGCGGTACCGACCTCGTTTTCACAACAAAGGGGCGTAGATTTGACGCTTTTTTACTGATCGCGCAAGGAAAAATCCCAACTCTTAGTTTTCAAAAAGAGTGAATATAGTCTTTAGAAAATTAAGTTCTGTTTGTCGAGCTGCCAAAATCCTATCTCCTAAACAATAACCCGTAGTAGCTAATGTTCAAAACAAATCACATTTTAAGAGATCGCTCTAAAAGACATTGTTTTCGCCACTATTCATACGTTTAAAAGCGCCATTTTGAAGTATTTTTACGGCTTTTTAGAGAAATAAAACTCTACAACCCAACTTTTTTCTTCTTTCAGTACATCAGTTTTCCGTATATATTTAACTATTAGAGCAAATAAAAAATGGGGGTAACCGACTTCGTTACGTCCAGCATTATCTCCCTTATTATACGGTCTCACAACCGTATAACAACTTGTACAACTTTATCTTCATTGTTCTCGTGATATTTTTAAAGCTCCATATTCTCCTCAGTCTAGTATATGTACCCCTTGCTAAGCAGCCTATTCTTGAGGTCTTTTACTCAAATAAAGACTACATAAAGACTACTACATATGACGGCTATATGTCAAGTGGAAAGGCTAACTTCTGGTTGTGCTCAATCATATTAAGAAGTGTCACATCCTACATGTGAAACAAGTTTGACATTAACTTTTTATTCATTTTGAACTTTTTGTCCCTTGTAACCGTCATTTGTACAAAAAAGGGCCCCTCTATCCAAGCAGGGCCGTAGCGGGGGTGGGGCATTTGGGGCACGTGCCCCTCCAATATTTTCAAAAATTATAAGAAAATGACCTGTAGGGGCGTGGCTGTGCCCCCATTGTTTTCTTAGTGTTTCTGAAGCGTGCCCCCCAATAATTTGAGGCTTTCTATGGCTATGCCAAGTACTGCAAATCCGACCGGACCTAGTCCTTTTAGGAGCGTCTCCTCTCGAGTTTAGCAACATACTTCATGTAGTATGATTAAAAGAAACTCGAATGACAGACATTGGAAACCCGGGATTTCAAGAAAAAACTGTGTGTGTGTGTTGGGGGGGTGGGGGGGTGGGGAGGGGGAATTTGAAAGGAGAACCGTTGTATGCATTTTTTCTGGCTTGTCGGGGCTGCATGCATTTTTTCTAGGCTTATTATCGTTTATGATTTTTTTTCTGTTTCTTACCCACCCCCTACTTACTTTTCTGATGGTCCGCCCCTTAGATGATGATGGTAAAAAAGAGTCACCTAACCCTCGGCCATTTAAGTGAATGCTCAACGGAGGAAATTGGACCATATTGTAATACATCCTACTCCATGCCCCTTCTACAGAATTTATCTGACGATGAGTTTTAAAGTAATTATACATGTTTATTGCACAGCCGCCAATTAATAGTTGACTCGTAAAGTGACACAACTATACGAGACAGTACTGTGCAGATTAATGGGTTCTATGTTGAGGTTTATGTGTGCGAGCAAAGAAAAATTCCACATGAAATATTTGTTGAAAAAAAAGGGGCCCCTCTCCAAGAATACCAGACCCCCCCTCCCCCCGCTAAATAATGACACGTCCCTTACTTAGCGGGCAAGTTACCAGTTTGCGGGAATTTTGATAAAAATTGAACTGGTACTCAGGGTTATAAACGAATGCTTTTTTTTTTGTTATTCAGCGGCTTATAGAGACGTTTCCGCAGGTTCCGTAGGTTTCCGTAAGTTCCGTGAATTCGAGAAGCCGCGTTAAACACATGATTACACCAAGCCAATTACAGTATAGGTTGAAATAGACCAGTTCCTTCTTCTAGATATGGCGGGGGTGGGGGGTCAAGCATGATTAACAAGGTTTAAAAATCAGAAATAACTTTTCACAAGAAACTTTTCCAAGCATTCACAATTCACAAAGAATTCTCAATTGAGGACTTCATAGTATCACCATTGTTTCTGTGGACTGGTGAGGTTTGGGGTGTGTAATGGGGTTCCCATGTTGAGGTTTTAGATAAAGATGTACACTATAAAAGAGCTAACTACAATCAATGAACAAATTTTCCCAGCCTAAACAACCTAGGCTTGGCTGTCATGGGAAATAATGTGTTTCCACAATGACCAGGGCCGCCTTTCCAGTAAGCAGATTAATGCTAACCCAGGGATTAATGCCGTTTTTATTCAATTCAAAATGTCAGATAGCCGTATTTATCCCTGGGTTAGCGATAACCTGCTTTCTGCGAACCGGCCCCAAGTAAATAGATAGGATTTAGCTGAAGAAAGGGGGGGGACACATCTCCAGTCATGAAGGCATCCCTGTGGACATCCTCTGAAATACATAGGTGTTCCGATTGTTTTTTTTTTTTTTTTGTCTTTTATAGTGAAACTCAAATGAAACAGTTTCGGTTGGTTAGTAAAGTGGAGATGCAGATTCAACTGTATTGTTTATTTGGGATTCCTGTGGTGGCGATAGACTGGAAATAGTTTCGAACGACGAAAATCTACTAAGTTGTGTGTCAGAATGATTTCTCCCAAGAATTAGCCGTCCTTACCCATCTTTCATGGCTCCAAGCAATTCAAAGTCAAGATGGGGATGAATCAAAAGGCAAACGAGCTAACAAGACTGGTATCGAAGTCCTTAGGCTTGGAGTCCTCATGTATTCGTGTGTGTTCCGTATCACGAGTCAGTTGTTTGGTAAGTCACAAGTTGTCATACACGCAAGTATACACGCATATGTAATCCTTTGTAAACAAAAAGGAGAACCCTCTGTCCACAGCATAGATTTTCTGTTTTTAATGAATGCGTTGCTTTGTGATTATGCACTTATTGTATCATTGGCTTGCCCAGGATTCGACCAATGAGGGACACCCTCGGTGTGGGGGTATAACACAAGGGGTATCGATGGGTAAATCCGAGACTTGGCGAGGCGGCAAGACCCGCATTTCAGAATCCCAGCTCGAGACTTTTGTCAAATTTAGGAATCTGAGCCCAAACTTTTCTGAGCTTTTTACATATAACTTGCTCACAGTATGCTTAAAGTCCATATAACCTTTCAGAGTTGATAGACTTTGTCAATTCTTTATATTTTCATCTTCCAAATGGTATGTGGTTCTTATGGACCCTATAAAACACGTGTTCGCGCGAATACTCAAATCTGTAATATTGAGGTATTTTGGTCAACCTTCGGGAAAAAGGCTGTGAACTGAAAGGCCCGGGTCCAGTCATTTGTGACGTAGATCGAGATGTCAACCATGAGAAAACATATGCGCGTGCTGAACCGGTTCCCGTCTTCATGTCTTCTTAGTTATTGCTGAAAATCGTTGTGTGGTTACAACTTTTACCGTCATCTTTATATCTTAACCTGGTAGTCAAATGTTTATTTAACTTCAGGAAACAAATCTGCAAAATTCAGCAGATATTTTTTCGTCTGTGAATTGTTTTTGCATTGTGCGCGTGTGATGCATTCGCAGTCAAGAATGGCGAAATTCTCACGAGCGTGCGCTGTTTTTGAAACCTACAACAAAACAATATTTTCTTTTTTCGCATACAATTTTCGACTTTAAATTATTCTTCGCTTCATTGTGGGTAGCATTGCAATAGAAAACAATTCGCCAATATTTTGTGGTATTGTCGTCTCTGAATCTTAATGGATTTAAGGAAAATACGTTGTTTAGATTTTCCCGCCAAAACTTGGAATTATTCACTCGATTCAATCTCCTTTCGTGCGGCCAGGAAAATTTTTAAAGATCTGTAGAAAAAATACAAATTTTAATCAAATTCAATTCCCTTTTCAGAATTTGAAAGTTTATCTATGCTTTGTTTTGGCTAGATTGATATAAGTGAAAGGTTTTAAGAACTTTAAACATCAGTTGAAAAAATAATTTAAGTATAGTTACAATACAATCTTGCCGCAGTAGCTTAAGTTTCTGTTTAGAGCCGAAAGGCTCAAGACTTGAAACTCAAAAAAGAAGGGGAAACACACAACATAGAGACTCTGAGATGGCGTGAAAAAATCCCAGACTCCGAGACCGTGGTAGAAAAAAAAACAAGGCTCTGAGATCCCTAAAATTTTGAAAAAACAAGACTTTGAGACTTGCGTAAAAATGCTGAGATTCCGAGACTTTGTGAAATGTTAGCGAGACTTCCAAAATTTTTAGAAACCCATTGCTACCCCTCACACATGCTAGCAACCAACAGTGTAATCAAATTTATTCGTATTTCACCCAAATATAGAGTCTTTCTCTATCAAGAATGTCCACTTGTTTGAGTTAATTGCTGATTTGTTTTGCAGGTCCACGAAGGCTGGCTTCATTCAGTGATATCAGGATCTTCTACTGGTGATGAAGGCAGGCTTTATTCACATCCTGGGTCTGAATATGAACGCCAGCTACTCCTTCAACCATCTCATGCAGGGCCTAATCCACCGTGGCTACGGGTCTCCATTAAAGTTGTGCTGAAATCTGAAAATGCTCAGTTCTTTCCATGGTGAGAAAACAACATAATGGCTGATAAGCATATTTGGGATTGGGTCTATAGTTCTAGCCTGAAAATGTTTGCTTTGAATGAATTCTGACAAGTTTGTTATCTCTTTATTAATGCTGCAATTAGTTTTTATGTAATGCAATTAGTTTTTATGTTTCACTGATACAACATGAGCTTCTGTCTTTAACACTACCTTTTTTCTTATGCAAATGACAACACAGATGATGCAACATAATGGGGAAATCGATTCAAATGCTATATGTTTATAAGAGTTTTGGATGACCAGTGCCTGTTCAATAATTTTTGCCATGTGCTTGATTTTCAAGGCTCCACTCTGTAACTTGGCTGTAAGTTTGGATTGGCATTGTCCTTTATTCTGATGATAACCCATAGGAAAAAATGTGATTTAGAGAGTATGTTGCATAAAGATTTTTTTAAGTTTGAATATTTTATTAAACAAATCATTTGGTGCATTTATTATCGCTATTGACAAGATACTAAGATTTGATAGATTGCCTGAAAAACACATTCTCTCAGAAAAGTGGAGGGCAAGCACCCCACCTGTTACTCCCTCTCCGCTCCTTCTCATGACTCCATATATGAAAAATAAATGAAATCTAAGGTTTGCTGCTAGAAGAAACATAGACTGTGAAGTTCTTCTATAGGGAGTCAAGGCACAGGGAGCCCAAGTCAAGATCACTTTCCACTGTTGCTGACCTGATCCAGGAACTGAGTGAAGAGTCCTTCCAGCACACCTGGGGTGTGGCACTGAGCAGCCACCCACTTGCCCTATCCTACCTACCACACCCAAAATGGAGAAAACAGGATAATCAGGTACTTAGTTCCACACCTAGATATGTTTAGTCTGTAAGGCCAGCCTTGGTCATTTGTTTTTTTATGGGAGAGGGGGCAGGGGATTTTCTCTCCTTAATTATCACAATAAAAAATATTTTTAGGGGGGACGGGTTTCATCAATTAGATTGATTAGTAGGTGGCAGAAGTTGTTCAATTATCTAATTTCAAATAAAACTTAAATCAACTTGTTTTTTTAAAGTAGCTGGTGCTCAGTGGAAAATAGGTGGCGGGTCTGCCGGGGCCTAATAAAACCCCCTAGGTACAGCTATCAGTTAGCCACCATAGATAGAATACAGCTCTTGTAAACATTCAGCCTTTATTGTTTTAGGGTATGGTCATAGACAAGAAACCAGACCAAATCCAGTTATGAAAAACAATTTTGAATTTGATATTCTGTAGAGACCTTTGGCAGTTATTACAGAATAGTGTTAAAATTAATTGTTTTATGGCCAATCAGAATATTTTGTAAAGAAAATTGATTGATTTAGAATGACAGAAATTTAAAGCATCTTTTAAAAGTTTACATTTTATTTTTCTGTAGAATGTTATTCATCAAATCATCAGTGATGTCTTTGGTGTACCAGTCATCTCCCTACAGAAACACAGCACTCTGTCCAACACTAAGCCTAATGGCTACCTAAGAGACTTGCATGGGAATGAGACTCATGCGCCTTCAGATAGTAACCTCATCCCTCTAGTATGTGCCCTCGAGTGCAGAGACGCATACTTTCTTGTGGAGCCGTTTTTCGCCTATGGACTGCATGACATCTTTACGTTCAGCCCTGCTGTGATGTCACATAGCACTATCCGTCTGCTGTTCATTATCTACCAGATCCTACATGCGTTACAATGGTACCATGAGAATAACTTACCATTTGGGAATCTAGCACTGGGGAATATCAGAATAAGCAAGGGACTGCTTCTCTACCTTACCACTCCAACTTTTAAGGAGGTCCTTGGGGATGTGCTCTTTAAAGGGGAGGAAACCCTGCCTGGAAGGGACTGTGAGGATGGCCATTCATTGATTGGCTCAACAATGGACATGGCAGATGAAAGGATTACTCTAAAGATGCCAGTGTCACAGGACTTATTGAGCTCCCAGGAGTCGACTGTATTAGACTCCCTAACTGACCCAAATGTGCTTACTCATGACTTAGCTACGCTAGTTGACATGTGGGTAAGGGATGAGATAACAAACTTTGACTACTTAATGGCATTGAACTATCACTCCGGCCGACGCCTTGGCGACCCAAACTACCACCCATTGTTTCCATGGGTTGTGGACTTCACAGAAGAGTGTGGCGGATTTAGGGACCTTTCCAAGACCAAATTTCGTCTCAATAAAGGCGACCACCAGCTTGACATGATGTATAAGCAGTCGTGGTTCGAGAGCCACGAGGGAGGCAACTCCGAGACAGTCCCTCATCATGTGTCTGATGTTCTGTCAGAGATAACGTATCATGCATACCTCGCTCGCAGGACGCCTGTGTCTGTATTGTGCGAACACCTCAGGTCAAACTGGGTTCCAAACGAGTACCCGGCAAGCATGAAAAGACTGTTTGAGTGGACCCCTGACGAATGCATCCCCCAGTTTTTTACAGATCCTTCAATTTTCTCTTCAATTCACGATGACTTGCCGGACTTAGCACTACCTCCTTGGACGCCAACTCCCACAGACTTCATTTCCTGGCATCGGAATGCTCTGGAGTCGGACGAGGTGTCCAGAGAGCTGCACAATTGGATTGACCTCACGTTTGGTTACAAACTAAGCGGCAAGGCTGCAATCAAGGCGAAGAACGTTTGTTTGGATTTGGTCAGCAAGAGCCAGTCAGTGAGCAACTTTGGTGTTGTGCAACTATTCACCCAACCCCACCCTCCTCAATCTACATGTTGCGCCATGCTAGACCCCACCTCTTTTAGCTGCACACCTCTCTATCACCAACACGGAAACTGTCTCATCGACCAAAATCCCCTGCTCAGACATCTAAAGGAACATTTAGATGACTCCATGGGGTCTTTGGATAGTATTGACGAAGGGGGGCTGGATGCTGACATGCTTCAGGGTAAAAGGGCTGATCCGAGTGATGCCCCTCCCCGTGATACCGTCCCACTTGTGAACACCTTCAGTGCTCTTATGGGACCTCGGGAGAGCGCTCTTGTTGAACCTGAAGCTGCTGTGGATGTGATATACCTGCCCGATGATTACAAACCGCTTGAGATGTTGGAGAAGTATGAGGCCATACAGAAATTCAAGAGGCAGTTTCCAGCCAAAAAGTATTCAAGCGATGACTCAAAGCGAAATGTGAGCTCTTGATATGATTATTTATTTTTCTGATATATCTTTAACTCGATAAAAAGTTTTCTTTGCGCATCCCAGTTTAGCCCCGTGCAATCAGCATCGCCCAACATTGTCAGCTTTGCCTCGCTTGGTTGACCACAAGACAAAATAAAATGGCTACTAAACACCTGTCGCTATTATCTTTCAGCATGGTTTCCAACATTCAAACATAGTTGGGCTGTGTTTTCCCAACAGTGCTGGCAGTGCTGTTTTTATGCTTTTAATGATTTGGATTTTGCGATACCATGGCACGCTTAACCGTTATGGGAAGTTAGCCAATAAGAATGCGAGAAGCGATCTATCTAATTGACATGAACTTTCAACGGTTTATTTGCCAAGAAAACCTCAAAATAACAATCCACGTTTCAAGTCTGATGCTTTATTAATGATATTTGATTGAAAGTTTCTCAGAAATTTGCTTAGAATAAGCCGATGGGAGTGGATGCTTTGTGTGACTCATGATTGAGCAGGAGCATAAAATGGCGGCGTGATTGACCTCCTTTAGG
Organism: Nematostella vectensis; assembly: GCF_932526225.1. NCBI lineage: Eukaryota > Metazoa > Cnidaria > Anthozoa > Actiniaria > Edwardsiidae > Nematostella > Nematostella vectensis. The sequence goes on from NC_064040.1 coordinate 8,479,818, forward strand.
AGCATGATGGAAACCCATAACATTGACGTTCGTGTCAATCAAAACTATGATTGTCGCTTGCTGTTTGGCTAACTTTCTTAAACCATTTTCCTAGCGATCACGGTAGAACCCATTGCATTGTAGCAATATATGAAAACTGACTTTTTAAGGTCAAGAAAAGGCGTCACTGAAGCAGTTTCCTAATCGGGACCATGTATTTGTATTGTATTGTCTAGATTTTGTCAAGAGAGGCCCTCCTGAAGCATTTAATGCAGAAGGACCTGGAAGCGCTCGGCTGCCTGATTGTCGAGATCGTCCTGAATGAGAAAGTACGGCTCGCCACGGCTGGTCTGAGTGAGAAAGAAAAGGCACGGACGATCAGGGACATGGCTTTGGAAAATGGCAAGCTTTTACCTCGGTATGTTCGTGACACATGTCGTGTTTCGTGGGAAACCTTTTACCACTGTTTGCTTAGATACTTGTTTTGTGGGAAAGGGTTTAGCGAGGTGTACTTTAAGATGCGTTACGTGTATGCTTAGACACTTGCTTTGTGGGTAAGGTTTGTTTTAGCAAGGTAGGCTTCAGGATGCGTAAATACAGTGGGAAGTTATGTTCCTTGGGAAATATTTTACCACGTTATGCTTCGAGACATGTTCCGTGGGAAAGAGTTTACCACGATTTCCTTAGAGTTTAGTTCTGTGAAGATGCTTTTACCACAATATGCTTGACAAAACGTGGCACGGGCTTCGCTTCTCAAACGAGAGAGCCCGGTGTAAAAATCTTGTAGCTTGTATTTGGGGACCGTAAGACCCTCGTGAGCCTGGATAAGGATGTTAAGCGCGTCTCTCATTGCACATCATTAACCTGTGTTGGGGGAAGTACTGTAAGAGCCGCTGGGAACATTAGTACATGTTTTAAAAATACGCTAAATATCAAATGCAAAAGTGAACGTGAAGAATCCAAAACACTGATTCTTAAAATTACAGAAGTATGGAATTTGGAATGTTTCTGTTACGCCCCTAGTGCTGGTAATGCTTATTAGACCGAGTTGATAGCTTTTGCTGGGTAGAAATCTGGAATGCCCATTTGGAATAACTTGGGTATGTTGTACGTATACTCAAGATTTGGCGTTTTAATTTCTGCTTTGTTAGATTCGTGCGCAATGGCGTTCTTCGGCTTCTCAACTCAGCCGACGACAAGCATGGGTCTGTTCACCAGGATGCTGATGATGACAATGATAGCGATGACTCGATCCCGCCGCTATCCGCACGTCATCTTCTTCATCCCCAAACCGGTCTATTCCCTTTCCCGGAACATTTCAAGGAAATCCACGCATTCGTAGTGCGTTTTAACCGAGCAAGACTTCAAACCAAGTCCAGGGAAATCCAGGAACTGGTTGCTACGGATAACGCATCTTTAGATGGCCTCGGTCACTGCTTCACACCAAATTCCAGTTATTCCATGTCCCAGGTAGACATTGCACTGGAAATCCTACCATCACTGTTGCCAGACCTGAATGACGAAGGCTTCCAGCTCGTATTCTACCATTTAGAGCCATTGTTCACCAATCAGGAGACGTGCCTGTACGCGTTTACACATCTCTTTGATATCCTCGCGCATGCGATGGGGCCAAAGGTCACGGTGAAGAAATTCCTGAAGCCCTTGATTGAGCTTTACGACTCAAGAAGTTTAGCGATTTATGAGCATCTCACTTCCCAGGCGTTCCTATCCCAAATCATCGTCCGCTTTGGCTTGGAGAACTTCCTGACTAACTTTGTCAGGTAAGTAACAGTCGCAGTACGTACTTCATAGCCAAAGGTATAATGTATTAACGTCTTTGGAGCAAAGAACTTCTGGACTAACTGTTAGCTGAACAACTATTCCGCGATACATACTTAGCATAATAACAAATATGGCTTTTCATTTCAGTTTTGTAATCGATGCTGTTGCATTTGAACTGATGCTTCAAAAGAAGACCACGCCACCCACGGACCGCGTCTCTGTGCACAGCGCCGACGGCATCCAGATTGAAGATGAACAACAGAAGGAGAAAGACGACAAAAGACTTTATCCCTCAGTCGACGAGGATGAAGACGATGATGTCACCAATGGTACCAACGCCATCTTTAGCGACCAGGAGGAGACGGCTGACTACGCCGTACATGTTGATGACGTAGATGATGAAATCAGTGGTGACGTAGGGTACTTCATAAAACGACGGACCGGGAAGCGGAGGACATTCAAGAGACCACCTTACAGGGAGAGAGACAGCGAAGAGGATATACACAAAAGAGTTTCAGATAAACTTAGTGGAGAGCATTCTCGTAATGACCTTGGTGTGAGGATGGAAGAAATATTGGATGGGAGCGAGAAAGAGTCACCCTCCGATGATAGTGGCACCGATAAGAAAGAACAGGATAACAGAATGCACAAAGAAGGTGAACCTGGAGAAGTAGAGTCACGTAAAGAGAATGGTGAGTGGCAAATGTCTCTGGGTGACCTTCTTTCAACCCGTCCAATTAGATTCAAATTGTAATTTCAATTACTCGGAAAATAAGTGCATTTATGCAAACGATCATCTCTCGGTCCCGCAAGAGCCACTCTGCAAGCAAGAAAGATGCTACCGTGTAAAATCCGCAATGGAATTTAATACTAGATGCTATCAACCCTCTCGTGCCAGCATTAATTACACGCAAATATATGATTAAAAATTCAAACAACTACGCCCCCATGTCAACGCACAATATTAAAAATACCCAAATACCTTGGATTTTAGCATTGAGCACCAAAGTTATCATATCTAATCTAGTTTTTTTTAGACAAGGTGTTATCTTGACCGAGTTGTCGTCTGAAAATTGGCTAAGGGTTTTCATGTTGTGTGTGTTATTCGTTTAGGTGAAGGCGAAAGTTCTGCTGGTGTACATAGAGGGAGTATGCTGGATGCCATGCGGGACAAGCCCATTAACAAGGCCGATACACCATCCGTCTCCAGAGCACCTCAAGGAAGTGAGTCCGAGGAAGCTGTGCCTTTCCCCAGCCAGACCTCCGACGCTAACATAACCTCTGATTCAGATATTGCGCAGGGTGCATTTAAGGACGAGGATTTTAACGGTGGAGACGGTAGGAGTGATAGGGAGTTATTGGCGTTCGACAAAGATCTAGAAGATTCCGAGGACTCTGATGACGAGGGATCTGATGATTCAAATGATGCCCCTGATGAATTGGATGACGAAGCAGATGAGTCGTTAGGAGTAAATAGGGGACTCGAGGAGTCAATGGACTCGGAGCCACCACCCTACGACTTCTACCAGGTAGGGCTACGCGAATGACTTCTACCAGGTAGGGCTACGCGAATGACTTCTACCAGGTAGGGCTACGCGAATGACTTCTACCAGGTAGGGCTACGCGAATGACTTCTACCAGGTAGGGCTACGCGAATGACTTCTACCAGGTATGGCTACGCAAATGACTTCTACCAGGTAGGGCTACGCGAGTGACTTCTATCAGGTAGAGCTACGCGAATGACTTTTACCAGGTAGGGCTACGCGAATGACTTTTACCAGGTAGGGCTACGCGAATGACTTCTACCAGGTAGGGCTACGCGAATGACTTCTACCAGGTAGGGCTACGCGAATAACTTCTACCAGGTAGGGCTACGCGAATGACTTCTACCATGTAGGGCTACGCGAATGACTTATACCAGGTAGGGCTACGCGAATGACTTCAGAGACATAACATAAATAAAGACCCGGTCTCTATTCAATAGCACTTGATCTCTCTCCTTCAAGGATTGTGTTATCGGAAATTAATTATATTCAAGTATATAGCTTTTAAGATAAGGGTAGTGTGAATTTTTCTCTTCCTCGGGACTCAAGTATAGCTGTTGTGATAAGGGTGGTGTGATTCGTGTGATTCTTTGTCATTCCCAGGACTCAAGTATAGCTGTTGTGATAAGGGTGGTGTGATTCGTGTGATTCTTTGTCTTCCCCAGGACTCAAGTATAGCTGTTGCGATAAGGTTGATGTGATTCGTGTGATTGTTTGTCTTCCCCAGGACTCTAGTACAGCTGTTGCGATAAGGGTGATGTGATTCGTGTGATTCTTTGTCTTTCCCAGGACTCTATTACAGCTGTTGCGATAAGGGTGATGTGATTCGTGTGATTTTCTGTCATTCCCAGGACTCAAGTATAGCTGTTGCGATAAGGGTGGTGTGATTCGTGTGAATTTTTATCTTCCTCGGGACTCAAGTATAGCTGTTGTGATAAGGGTGGTGTGATTCGTGTGAATTTTTATCTTCCTCGGGACTCAAGTATAGCTGTTGTGATAAGGGTGGTGTGATTCGTGTGATTCTTTGTGTTCCCCAGGACTCAAGTATAGCTGTTGCGATAAGGGTGGTGTGATTCGTGTGATTGTTTCTCTAACCCAGGACTCAAGTATAGCTGTTTCGATAAGGGTGATGTGATTCGTGTGATTGTTTCTCTAACCCAGGACTCAAGTATAGCTGTTGATGAGAAGGAAAAGGTTGCAGATCTTACCCCAGCCTATGTGTCCGCCATGGCGGCAGAGAGTGTGATGTGGCTGGCGCCGCGACTCGGCCCAGTGCTCACATCTCAGCACATCGCGCACCAACTCTTGCAGATGCTCCCGCAGTGCTACGTTGATGTCTTAGGTGAGATATGCAGAAGAAGTGTAACAGGATTTTCTGTAGATGCCATACAGCATTAAGTTACGAAGATGAATGTTGTCAGACATCCAGATACTTAGTTAATAACGGAAATATATCTATTTCTGGAATTTTGACCTTACATGGAAATTTGACGTTTCGACCTAAACCATCAGTCTTCACCAGTGACTAGCCTAAAGGAGGGGGAACTTGAGTGGGGTGCTTGGTGAGCCATTGTTCTCACTGACCAATTTCACTATCGGGGAGGGTGCTGGAGGTAGTTTGTCGCGACCGTTGAATAATCGGATGGCGATGAGTGTAGCTAATGTGTTATTTCGGAGCAGATAGAATTTAAATATCGAAGTTTGTTTGGTCTCGATGGTATCTAGGAAGATCAGACTAAAATGTTGCGAGGGCATTTTGCCAAAATATTGTATTCCGAGCGAGCTAGAAGTGAATTACTTCAGTTTTTACGACAGCCGAGGGGCGAAAGTGTACAACTTCTCTCTCTATTATGTACAAGGAGAAACAGAACAACGTAACTCTCAAAATACCGGCCCAAGTGGCTTGATACTAAACCCAGACTTTAATTAAGACTCTATTGACAGGTTAGAATATTATTGAGAGAACCACAACGTAACGTGAACCACTATAATTTACTCATACACACAGTGAGCTTGGGTTACCTGTGGAGATACGAGGGTGTTTGGTTTGCAGCCTCCGCTACTTTCATGGTGTTAGAAGTGAAGGGCTCTTTGTATATTGTAAGCGCTGATTCCCACATGAGCTAGTCCTGCCCACACTAACTCGTTTTGTTCTTATCAAGGTGTGGCGCAGTACGAGCAAGAAGATGAGGACCGCAAAGCCAAGTGGGTATTGTACTGCTTGGGGAGCTTCTGTATCCTGTACGGCGAGGCGTTTGTGATGCACCAGTACCTACCTCACATGCAGAAAACGGTGAGCATTTTTCCTACCGTCAATCAAGTTGTCGTCTATTAATCAAAACGTATCAGATCTGTTTTCAGTAGGACCTTGATAGCTTAGGTGGTAAAGCATCGTACTTACAATTCGGAGATCACGGGTTCGAATCCTACATTGATTCATAGAGATTAGTTCCCTTTCTCTGTTTACTTATGCTGTGGGATATTTCATTAGAATTTGACTGTGTAATAAACTGGGAGCAAGACACAGAGGTCATCAGGTAAGCCCCAAGGTGGCCTCTCACTAATGCTCCCTAGATCAAACGCCCTCTGATGACTGTGGGCGCTTAAGAAATGATCCATGGACAGATACGGGGCGAACATGAAATATCTTTTTAATTTCAGATTTCTTTCACCTATTTTACATGCACGATTTGTATTTGTCCGCTCGATATTTAAAAGGGTTTGGAAAAAAAATACTCGTTTCCAAATGCATTTTGTCACTGACGACTTAACGACGACGCCAAGCATTTACAGATTAAAGTAATGCGTGAATTCTATCCCACGTGGCTCGCGTTTCTCTTCTAGATCACCTCACTGCAAGCCAGGTTCGATGCCCGTGGCGAGGCCTCCCTTATCGTGCTATTCGTCATGCCTTATTAGATTGCTGCACGCATGCGCATAGATGAATCCATCCCACATGGTTCCCGTTTCTATTCCAGGTAACTTCCCTCCAAACACGGTTCGGCGCTCGTGGCGAAGCCTCGCTCGCTTCTGTGTTCGCTCTACTGAAGTACTGTATACCGTACATGTCCAAAGAAACACTAGTTGACAACTTTGAAACTCTCGTAAAGACCGTGTTCCAACCAGTTCTTCGTATCCTGTCCTCTTGGAACATTAAATTCCCCGGGGGAGGGGAGGCACGGGCAGCACTTTGCCACAGCTATGTGGACTTGTTGACGGCGTTGAGTATGAAACTGGAGCGAGAACTGACGAGGTGAGAACGAACACGTGGTCACAAATCCTATACCACATGAAATGTTAAAGAATGTCGAACAACTTCTCCTTTGTTATTGTTTATTATTGAAAAAGAAAACAGTTTATTAGCAAGGAAACTTCAAAATACGCAGCCTCTTTTGAAGTCTGATACTTCTTTAATGATATTTGATTTTGATTTCTCAGTGCCTGAATTAGCCGATGGAAATAAATTCTGTGTGATTCAGCATTGAACGTGAGCATAAAATGGCGGCGTAATAAGCCTTCTTTAATATGATTCAGTGCTCCAGCCTCCCTTGCCGTGTTATTCCTCTGCCCTGAATGGACGTTGATGTGATGGGACCTTCTTCTTTCTTTTCTAGAGAACTGATGACCGCGCCTTTACAGCAGTTCTTCTCATGTTTTGCGCTGGTGCACCTGAAAAAGGAGTACCGACTGGGAGGTGCGTCCTCTACCGCAGTCACAAGCACGGCCATGGGGGGAAATGAGGGGAGCCAAACAAACTTACTCGAACCCCAAGGTGAATATCACACATTTTTGTTTTTATGTGATCCGTGTTTGATGTCATCAAACATGTTTCATGTCATGTTTCTGTTTGTTTTTAATAAATGGTTGTACTGTGGGCCTTGAACTCACCCATCCTATGATGCCCTGAGTCATGCCATCGAAAGTACAATCATTTGTGAACTTCTTAGGAAGCTGTATGTCGGGTTGTTCTGGTAGAAAATCCTTCGACCATGAGATCTTGTGTGACAGGCTTAGGCAATACAATTTGCCTGCTGGACGGTTGAATGCATCAGGGATTTTCTGACGGGGTGGCAACAGAGGGACAAGTTGTCACAGGATTGCTTTTCTGAATGGGGAAATGTCCCTGCCGGCGTTCCTTAAGGGACCATGCTAGGTCCCTGGTTGTTCGTAGTGATTTTCAGCGATTAGCAAATCCTAAACGTGAAAATGTGATAGTTCGTGAACGATACCACTACATCTGACACTGTCCCCAGGGGAAAACATAGCGCCATTCAATCTGCTGTGGGCAAGCTAGTTAGTCAATGTCAGAATGTTAGATTCTGCTAAACGAGTCGAAATTTAAAGAACAGTGTTCCCAAGGCTAAAACATAACCTATTGCTCTTAACAACTAGCCTATCATTATTGCGAAACACCTCAAGCTGGAATGGAGTGTTCACGCTAAGGAAATACTTTAAGTACATTACCTTGAGTATTCCATCTTTGTTGAATGAATTCTAGGTGACATCACCCGTCCTGAGCAGATCGAGGCGTTCTGTAAGACGGCAATGTACGATGAGCTGTACTTGACCTTCAGCCCCGCCATGGCCCACCACGCGTATGTCCCCCTCTGTGGTATCATGGGTGGCAAGTACATGGAGACAGTTCTCTACAACCATGACCTTATATGGAGTTTGTGCTGCAGCCATGATGTACAGGTAAAGGCCACCATGACCTTATATGGTATATTACCGTCAATGGTATATTACAATGACCTTATATGGAGATTATGCTGAAACCATTATGTGTAGGTACCGTAATGATTCGAATAAGCGCCCCCTCCCCTTAAAGCGCCACTGAGGGTCTTTACATTGGCGGCGTTATTTACATTCTTTGATATTAATGACACAGCTATCCCACCCAAGCTTTGATGAGCAAGAGTCACGTGATGATGACGATGAGGTCCAGGATGATGGGAAGGCTGTGCTCGTTGGCGAAGAGGGTGAATTGAACAAGGGGACTGGTGAAGGAAAGAATACCGGGAAAAGGGCTAAAAGAAGAAGTGGCTCCAAACCGAGAATTCCTTCTTGGCTAAGAAGGACCGAGAAAAATAAAGAACCAGACACAACAAGTATAGGGTAAGGATCGGACAGGTTAACATTAGGTGAACATTGAACACTTTGCTTGAGTAAAGTGAATTTTTACTTACTTGACTCGAGTTTTTGTTGTCTTTCAGGAGTATGCAAGTTTCATCCTCGGATCAGTACCTGAAGGGAAGCTGGCTGGAGCACTGGAAATACCAGCTGAGTGAGTACCCATGATCCACTGCTCGTATACCCATGATGCTCTACGTGAGTACCCATAATTCCCTGCGTGAGTACCCAAGATCCACTGCTCATATGCCCATTATACATTGCATGATGCTGTGCGGGAGTAACCAAAATCCACTGAGTGAGTACCCAAGATCCACTGCTTGTATACCCATAGTGAATTGCGTGAGTACCCATGATGTACTGCATGAGTACCCATAATTCACTTCGTATATACCCATGAGGCTCTGCGTTAGTACCTAAAATGCAATTTGGTGAGTACCCAAGATGCGCTTTTCATATATCTGTGATGCTTTGTCAAGATGAGTACAGTGCAAATGGCTTTAATCCGGAGAAACAGGTCCAGTGGCGAGAATGATTCGCTCCTGATTTTTCTGAGTAACGCTAACAGTACCGCCAGATCTTTGAGTTTTATCGGGGAAACCGCGCTATAAAAGAAGCGTGCCCAGGCCAGCGACACCTTCAATTATCATTTACTCTCCTAGCTGACAAGACCTCTCTTTCGCGCTCCGAATAACAGCCTGAATAAAGAGCGAGATTTCCCTCTGTTTCTCCATTATTATGAAATATAGCCATAAATTTTACGCGAATATATCATGAACCCCACATACTCAACAGCGATGGCTCCTTAGGGTATAGATGTAGGCAAAATACAAAAATTTTAACCAAGTTATCTTTCGATTTGAGTTTTACTCACTCGGTAACCCTTTCGTTTATTGTTAGAAATGTTCGAATAGAGACAAGCAATCTCGAAAAAAATTGCGTGCACAATTGTACAATTATCAATCATACCATCCGTGATCAACAGCCGACCAGTCTGACATGTAGTTCCATTCAGAGAATCAGCTAGCAGGGATATACGGACCGTGTAGTGCCGACTAAATTGCAGAGTTCTTAATACGAATCAAAGCAGAACAATTAACAAGCGAGCGTAACCAAAAAAGCTGGATGCATTTCACACGGCACCATAAACTTTCACCCGCACTTCGATTGGCGTTGTAAACGGCTGATAGACCGCTAGTAGTGTTTAGTAAAATTTCTTGAACATTGATAACGTCCCAAAATTCACTTAGTTTAGTCACTCCAATCCCGTGGGACATCCGTACGCATGTTTTATGCTGTAGAACAGCTGGAAGAATATTGTGGGCTCGTATAAAGGGCCCAAATCATAAAAGTATGATTTGTGAATGGCCCGAAGAAATCGGAGTGTAATTCAAATCCGAGGTCAGACGTAACCAAATTTCCACCCAAAACAGATTCTCCAATGTCTCTTGTTTTTATATCCTCGTATTGGACTGTAATAAATCTAAATATTTTTTATTTTCTACGCAGAAACGAGAGTCATAGAAGCAATACGGAGAAAATTCTCTCCTCGCTTTAAGTTCCGTCACTACCGACCATTTTTATTTCGAGTTCAAATTCAAGAGGTCCCTATCCCTCTTATAGCGCGGTTTCACGTTTAACTTTGTTAGCTTCATGATATTTTTTTGCTCAAATAATATTGCAGATTCCAAGAAATCTCGGGAGCGAAAATCACAGTTCCACTTGCAGCAAGCCAAGTTACAAACTTTCACTGGTAAGACCATCGCACAATGCATTCCCTCTCTATTCATACCACCTCAACTTTCATCCTATTGTGTCATGTTATATATATATGGTCCAGCATATCCACTCTCTATCTAGACCACCTTGCCATTCTTTCTATGGTGTCAGGTCATAGCGGTGCAGTGAGGTCCCTCTGTATCCAGGACAGTGAACACTACTTCCTCTCGGCCAGCAAGGACAAGACAGTCAAGCTGTGGTCGCTGAGTAATCATGGTGGCGGTACCGCCCAGTCTGCTAGCTCCTGTACCTACTACCATCACAGCCGTGGCGTATTCGCTGTTGACATGGTGGAATCTGTCAGGCAAGCTGCCTCTTGCGACGGTACAGTGCACGTAAGTATGCCATGGTCATGGACGGATTTTGTTCAGAGAGTTACAAATCGACATTGGTCCCTCTGCCCCATTATGAATATCCAGGTTTCGTCCCCTCTTATTGGTGAGATAGACGAGACATGTGTCTTAACTAATGCACGGCAAATGCAAGTTAAATGGGGGGATGTTTATTGTTTTATCACGCTTGTTTTAGACCAAGTGTTGGTTTTTTTATCTAACCGCTTAACAACGTTAAAAGTTTTAATCACAATTTATTTATCGCGATAAATATCTTTTGCCTTATTTTTTTTGGTCTGCTAGATCTGGGACCCAGTCTCCGCGAGTACAGTCAGCATCCTAGAGCTACCGCGGGGAAGTGCGGCGGTCGCCATGACAGCAATGCCTGCTCCAAGTCAGTCGGTCGTCGTGGGGACGTCAGAAGGGACAGTCAGGTAAGTGGAACACATGATCGCTTATTGGCTTCACGTGTGCTACACATGTTGCTAGGCGTGAAAGAGATGGGAAGCGAGAGAAGGGATGGATGCGGAGGATGATAGTAAAAAGGGCGTCATTCACGATGCATGTCACGAAGCATGCCCCGATGTTTCCACCAAATTAGGGGGAAAAAGAAACTTTTTCTGTTAAAAGTTTATTCAATCGAGGTGATCATGAAAAGATGGAGGCGATGATCTTCGTACAATTTTCAGGTTCATCGATGTTCGCCAGCGAGCCTTTGTGCAGGAATGGAAAACGACTACCAGTAATGTCGCTGGTAAGAAATCCAGTCTCTCCCTTACTCCTATAACCACCCCACCCTCCCCCTTTCACCCACACTCAATGCTATTGGAAGATTGTAGGTGAGGTAGACTCCTAACGCCTTCCCTTTAGCTTCTCCCTTTCTCTGTTATGACTGGCATAGCGACTTGCCCTACGATCTATTGCTTAGCGACCTTCCCTACGATATAGTGCTAAGCGACCTGGTTTATTACTCAATTTGCAGGCTCCATCCGGGATATTTGCTGCGGGCCGGATAACCGCTGGGTAGCGATCGGTTTTTCTTCTGGTCTTGTGTCGGTACTGGATGTGCGCGGGGGTCTACTGCGCAGCCAGAGGCGTGCACACACCAGCGACGTGCTGCAGGTGAATACCCTAAAGTTATTTGCCATTTCTCTCTTCCCTATTCTACATTTTCCATCCTTCTCTTGTTCCAGGTCCGCGCATTAAGTTCGAACTCACTTGTGACGTCATCAGTAGACCAAGGCCTATCGATGTGGAAAGACGACGGCCAGAGACTCAAAAGCCTCAAAGGTAATCTACCCACACTGCACCTCAAAGGCAACCTACCTACAATGAACCTCAAAGGTAACCTACAAACTATGAACCTCAAAGGTATACCCACAGTGAACCTCAAAAGTAACCTACCCACACTGCACCTCAAAGGCAACCTACCCACAATGTACCTCAAAGGTAACCTACCCACAATGAACCTCAAAGGTAACCTACCCACACTGAACCTCAAAGGCAACCTACCCACAATGAACCTCAAAGGTAACCTACCCACACTGCACCTCAAAGGTAACCTACCCACTACGAACCTCAAAGGCTACCTACCTTCAGTGTCACACTGAACCTTAAAGGTAACCTACCCACACTGAACCTCAAAGGTAACCTACCCACACTGCACCTCAAAGGTAACCTACCCACTACGAACCTCAAGGGCTACCTACCCTCACTGCCACACTGAACCTTAAAGGTAACCTACCCACACTGAACCTCAAAGGTAACCTACCCACACTGAGCCTCAAAGGTAACCTTCCCACACTGCCAGACTGAGCCTCAAAGGTAACAAAAATGCCTGCCGGCCAGCCGGCTATATTTCAATTTGGCTGGGAAGTGTAGAAGCCCGCTTGTAAGGTCTAACAGGATTGGCTGAATTACCTCATTGGTCTATTGTATTCCTGTTCATATATTCTATTGTTTTGTTTCCCATTGTTTTTTCTGTGATGATGACCCTTTTGGCTAACTTTTTACTTTTTTCTAGGTCACGTGGATCCTCTCCACTTACTAATTGTCCTGAAGAATGACGTCATTTCCGCCAGTTCGACCAATCGGATCGGTCTCCATCAGACTGGAGAAGGCTATGACGACGAAGTGAGTCGTATGATCAGTTATTGGTTCTGTAGGGCTCCCCACGTGCTCGATCATTCGCTTAGAGTTCTCCACGTGCTCGATCATTCGCTTAGAGTTCTCCACGTGCTCGATCATTCGTTTTATAGGGTTCTCCACGTGCTCGATCATTCGCTTAGAGTTCTCCACGTGCTCGATCATTCGCTTAGAGTTCTCCACGTGCTCGATCATTCGTTTTATAGGGTTCTCCACGTGCTCGATCATTCGCTTAGAGTTCTCCACGTGCTCGATCATTCGCTTAGAGTTCTCCACGTGCTCGATCATTCGTTTTATAGGGTTCTCCACGTGCTCGATCATTCGCTTAGAGTTCTCCACGTGCTCGATCAATTGTTTTGTAGGGTTCTCCACGTGCTCGATCATTCGTTTTATAGGGTTCTCCACGTGCTCGATCATTAGTTTTATAGGGTTCTCCACTTGGTTGATCATTCGTTTTTAGGGTTCCCCACGTGCTTGATAATTCGAATTAAAGGGTTCCCCACGTGCTCGATCAATGTTTTTATTGGGTTTCCCACGTGCTCGATCACTAATTCCCACCTTCTCGAACATTCGAGTTACCCGATTTTTATCATTTGTTCTGGAAGGGTGAGTACTTACATATAATCGTTCCTTCTTTTCAGCTACCTTACACGAGCTACAAACTTCCGGTGGAAGTATTCCGAGGGAACATTACATCATTGGGCTACTTGCCTCTAAACAGGCTACTCCTGCTTGGAAGCGACACAGGCAACATCACACTATGTGCTTGACATTCATGTACACGTGAGAAGGTAACGCCATTTTCCGGCGGAAGTGATAATGAATTCTAAAAAGGGCATCCCTGCATTTGAGTGAGCCATGCCCCGGCTATGTCGGGGCGAATTTTTTGACAACCAGATCAATAAAGGAGTTAGCAAGTACAAATGAGCAATATTTTTATTGTGGTGTACGCACAGGAACGTCCCTGTGTAATGTAATTGAAAGTATTTTCTACGTAAATTTTCAAATTTTTATGATGTAATATTATTCCAAATACAGTGATGGTAGGATTTAATAGAATAATTTATTTTGATACAGCTGGAAATTATAAAATAAGAATTGTAAAAATAACAGAGTTATTATACTGAAAATGTCTATTATTTGTACAAGGGGTATAGGATAATTTGACTCCGAAATGAAGTCTAATGTCTTGTTAGTGTTGAATAAGCACGTATTCCTACGTTAACTGGATGTATTTGCCTTGGTTTCGCACATGCAGCGAGCTGTGTCCCTACGCGCTTGCGACCTTTCAAAGAAAGCACTGGGTAACCGCCGCCGCCTGGTAAATGAGTAACTCGACCTCCTCGACCCCCAGCGGCACCTTTTTTCTATTCCCCATTATAGATTAACAGGGTAGGCAAAAGAAGCGCTTTCCATTGTTCTCTCGTCTGCTCGTTTTCTTACCCCTTACCTGAAAAGTTACTAGGGATAGCGATGATGGATCCTACCTTATCAAAACAAATCCAACCACCAACGTCCTCAGCTGGGACAGCTTTGGACTTGTCATCACAAGGGAAATGTACATGTTTTTAGGCAATTCTTTTCAGGATGATACTTCACTTCGTAAATGATACTTTACTTCGAAAATTAAAAGAGCGGGCTTATTTGGGTCTAAAGAGGAGCCTAACAGACGTGAGGGGAGGGGGGACTTGGCAGAGCTATTACGATTATAGGGTGATTTAGATCCACGACGCCGCCAAGAAAACGCCGCCTCGCGCAAGTTCGATTGCGCGCGCACGCTTTTCTTGCCGGCGTCGCGTCCTGTTCAGGCCCCGTTTCTCGAAACACCCGAGAATTATCGGGCCCGAAAACTTAATCTTGCATTTTTGCTCAAAATTTCGCATGTTTTCCTTCTGGAGAACCGCTTTCATGTTTTAGAAACAGTTCAAACTTCCTCTTGGTTCGTATTCCAAATGATTACGCTCAATAGCGCTATTTTCGAAGTTTTGCTAAAGCCAAAAAGTTACTCGAAAAGTCTCGGGTGACTGTGAGGTCCCGAGAACTTTCTTAATAGCCCTCACTTCAATTTCGCGAATTTTGTGATTTTAAAAGATTCGTGAAAAATAGTGACGCGAAAAAAGTGTCGCGAAAATTAGGATGCGCGAAACTTAAGGGAGTACACAAGCAGCCTTTGGGTGAATTTGGCCGTTTAATAAGCTTAATGGAAACACCTTGTCTATTTAGTCATTTAGTGTCTATATAATACGGTAAGGGGTTGAGTTGGACTTGTATTTATAGATTTTTATGAAACTAAATTTGGCCCACGCATCTTTTTGTTACAAATTGTTTCAGTTTTGATGATTACAGCACATTTTAATTCCACTTGTTTTGCTTGATTTTGTTATCCCAAAATCGCGAAAATAAAGTGATTCTGGTTTTTACGAAAATATAGGAAAACGTGTAAATATGATATGTAGCACCCAATCGTGAATAGAAAACAGTGCATCCTACTCATTATCCGCCATGGGTGTAAATAATGATATGTAGCACCCAATTGTGAATAGGAAAGCCCCATAACACAACAACACTCAATTGATTTCACACAGCAAAGGCAAAACATCACGAAACATCACCGAGCACGAGACTCTAGCCATGTTTACAACGGTGAAAATAAAACAACACATTCACCACAGAAAAGAAATGAGTCCTTAATTAAGGCTGTTGAGCCCAACATGCAAAGAAACAAAGACCGCGCTCTAGGATAGATGTCTGAGCCGTGATGTAGTATCGCTCCTAACTCATGACCATGTTTTAGAGCGTCATGGATGTTAAGAGTTTAATAATAGAGAGATTGACCGGAAAGCAAAAGGTGTCCGAAAAAAAATGTCCGTTTTAAAGTGTCAGTGGACAAAATTTACGGACAAGACAATAGAGTAATGACATATTAAAGATGGTTGTGCTTTAGTGCAGAATGGCAGCTATCGGTACAATGTTTATACGAAGAAAATAACAAAAGATTCTGTTTGAGAACAGACAAGTCACACATAGACCACGCAAGCAATTGCGCGTTTGACGCGTTCGTGCGAGCGAACCATCTGATGCCGTGTTTCTTTTAGGAGAAAACATAACAACAGCAGTAAGACAAATGGGTTGTTAACATTTTTTTTGAGAACAGAAAACTGCACATACATGCGCGTTTGAATCATCGTACGAGTGAACCATCTGATGTGTGTCTGGTAGGATAGTGAACATAACAATAGTAACGACATCACAAAGACAACAGAGAACAGAAAAGCCACGCAAAGAATACGCACCGAGCAATTGCGCGTTTGAGTCATCGTATGAGTGAACCATCTGATGTGTGTCTGGTAGGATAGGGAAGATAACAATAGTAACAACATCACAAAGACAACAGAGAACAGAAAAGCCACGCAAAGACTATGCACCGAGCAATTGCGCGTTTGAGTCATCGTATGAGTGAACCATCTGATGTGTGTCTGGTAGGAAAGGGAACATTACAATAGTAACAACATCACAAAGACAACAGAGAACAGAAAAGCCACGCAAAGACTATGCACCGAGCAATTGCGCGTTTGAGTCATCGTATGAGTGAACCATCTGATGTGTCTAGTGGATAATGATGTAGCACCTCGATGGCGGACGAAGGGGCGTAACTATGGATCCAAAAGAGACACCTTAACAATAAATATAACATTTGTGGGCATGGTATTGTTTTAAGAGCCTCGGTCAGCCGCCATTTTGTCGTTTTAGCAAAATATCAAACGTAAGTGATCCGGTATTATTCTAGGGTGCTTAAAACTATTAAAAAGAAGAAAAATAATGTGGAAATCTTGTGCTATCAGCTCTACTTAAAAAAAATGTAAAAACCTTAGCAGACCGACTCGAGCACTTACGATACAAGGGCACAAAGCGGATCTGTTTCGCAAAAAATATTTGTTCCGCAGCACGTTTTTTTTTTTTTTTGCTGGATGGGAAGATGTTAGACCCCTCGGTTGCTGGGGAAAAATCGTCCCGGATGGTTCTTATGGCATTGTGATGGGAATATTTTTTGAGGCGCCGGAGCGGATGCTTGGGTAAAAAATCTTCCCGATCGGTTATACGGGAAATTAATCATGAGCTAAAATGCTTAACCACTGCTGGCTGGGAAAAAAGAATTGGTCCCTCCTGTAAAAAGAAACAGATAATTTTTTTCCCAGCAACTTTTAAAATGGATATTTTCGGCATCAGAAGATATTCAAACGACGAAATATGCCATTTTTACGTGTTTCGGTAAGGGGACCCGTTGTAGCCCTTGTATATTATTGCGCCATTCACAGCATTGCAGCTGCTAATTCATTAATCGATTTATTCATTCTGATCAACTTGACTTAGTCGCATGTAAAGATGTTTATCTCGAAAGATAAGCACTTTTTTCTCTGCGAGGAGCGCGTATATTTTGCGTTTAAAAAAGATACACAATTCTTTATGAAATGAAGATACCAAATAATGTAAGTAATACAAAACTTCGCTGTGTGAAATGTTTGTTGTTTGTAGCAATCACGACCGTCTAACAAGACACCTATTTTGACATCTATCCCACATCCGGACATTACACACTTCACATCCCCCCTAGTTCTTATGCAGCTCGGTCTGAGGTTGTATGGTTGGTCCATCAAATCACTTATCTTATCTCTGGTAATAATCGTAAATCACCATAGAACTAATAAATATGTGGATATAATTGCAGTTTTAGCGTTGCCCCTCCCCTATTGAACTTTGATGTTGCTCCTGTCAGCTGTTTGAATGAAGGAGTAATTATTTATTTCCGTGCTTTGGTTTACCATGGTCGTCTGCTAGTCTGACTGTTGTGCATTTAGCGTTACGGAATAACCTTTGAGGTAGTGGATAAATGATAGCGGACGCCAAGTTGATTGATGTTCACGGTAAATACCCAAAGTTCGGGAGAATCTTCTGACAAATTGTGTATCGTGCGACACGAAACAAAACGATTGCAAAATAAGCGTGAGATCTGCGCGCATAAACACACATTATAAACGGATCTTGGACTGGATTACTGGCTCAAATGAAGGGTACTTCAACAACTGAAGTGGAATTAAGAAAGCGTCTGCAGGACTGTACCAACTGAGTGGAACCAATTTTTTATAACCAGAGGTTAGTCTCGTCAAACAAAAACCAACAAGCTATTCCTTTCCCCGGATTTACTCCCTTTCTCTAATAACGGAAGACATTTCATAAATCGTCCCACGCTGAAAATTTAGGGCATACGGCTTAGTAATACTCCGTCTAGACTTCTTATATCCTGAGGAAAACAAGGTTGCGTTAGTTTAGGGAATTTGGATAGATCTGATTGCAAAGTCAGTTTTTATGCGACTTAGAGGCGAGGGGCAGATCGTAAACTATCAATATAGAGGGTTTCTTCATACATTACTTATATGATTTACTTGCGTGAAATGAAAAACCTTTAAAATTTCAGGGACAAAAACAGCCATCATTCGCTTGTGCCAGGGCAGTGGGCCCTGTTTGAATCCCAGCATGTTGGATTGTACTGCGAAATAGTTCGGCAACACTTCCTTTGAGGACAGACGATCAAAGCATATCTAGCAATGCGATGTTATTGCTGTTTTGCGCAAGGCTCTATCCTGTAAAATCGGGCCATCATAAGATCATTAAGTATCGTAACATCCAGGTTCTACTGTAGTACGTTATCGGCGGCGTGCCGTGTTTCGTAAACGTGATCACGCGGTATTCCATAGCGTCAATGGTTATCTACTGTACATGACCATGTTAATGTCAGGCGCGTACAGCGCACCCCCCCCCCCCCCCCCCCTCCCTTGGCTGCCAAAAATATAAAAAAATCATTTCTTATAAAGGAATCTTCAAATACTATGATTTTTCCATATGATTGCTATAACTGCGCACCCCTCTCAGACAATCCTGGAAACGTGCCTGACTTTTACTTTTATGTAGTGCTGAGCATGATTCCATGTTTTATTTCTTAATCTATTCCAGATTTTCTGATAGAATGGCCTTTTTAACATATCAGACAGATCAACCATTTTTTTTTTTTATGCGATCCTCTCATTTTTATCAAAACAATAAAATTAGCAACAACGGTCACGGATACCATGTTTTATTTTCGCGGTTTCTTCAAAGTATTCCCCTTTTATGACCTTGGATGCCAGCGTAAATTACCGTTTAGACACGACGCTGCAGCTTTATGTAAAAAACCTCTGCGATAAGCTCGCAGATCACTCGATCTTAAAGGAAACAGTACACTACCCATGATTCTATTCGACGCGATTCATAATCGATCAGCCGTAGAGATTAAACTACGCAAAATGATGTGCCATATTACAGGGATAGTCGCTGCAGCTTTATGTAAAAACGTCAGCGATAAGCTCGCAGATCACTCGATCTTTAAGGAAAACAGTTCACACTACCCATGATGCCATTCGACGCTATTCATAATCGATCAGCCGTGCTATATTAGAGGGATAGTCTTAAGTCCCAGATATATTGACCTTGAAGTGTGTTAACTCCTAGGAGAAAAATGAAAGCCTCCGACCTTTCGCCGCAGTGGATCTACCTGAGTTTCAGGAGTTCTTATTTTTCATGGAAGTTAAGAGGGGTGTGACACATAGATTATCTGTCAAAGATTATTTCATAATATCCTCCAAGAGGAATGACGTTAAGAGGATAAGCGTTAAACTTGGGCTTGTTTCGGTAAAGCTCCTGGCGAATCTTATGGTGACGTCATTATATGTGAAAGTCATTTAGGCATGCGTACACCGATATTAAAAAAAACCCTGACTGTCAAAGATAGATTTGATAAGCCTGTTTCTCGGAGCTAAACATGACTTTATCAGTGCGTGATTTAAGAATGTTTTTGAATAAAGAATTAGATATAGATATAAAGAATACAATAGCTAGAAAAATTATAGTTAGAAAACTGAAAATATTATGTTTTTGACTCGGAATCATCCCCGAATCCGCCATTATGTGGCTGTGTTACCTTTACTCTAATTAAGAAGAGGTCAAAGAACTAACTTCCGCGTGTGTAAATTAGTTCAGGCACTTACCGGGGGAATAGGGTGGGGGGTGGTGGATTGCACCCCCATTTGGCCGCCAAAATCCCCCAGCATACCCTAGGTACGCATTTGTAGTTTTCCTTTTTAATTTATACACTTGAGCAATGACACGAAGACAACCCAGGCTACCTGCTAATACACAATTCTCTCTAAATCAGCTGGAGTGCGCTTTGTTTTAATTACGATGAGCTCTCCTGACTGTGATTCTTTAGGTTGCGGGATTTTATTTGCTTGCTTTTTGCTATTTTATACGACCCTACGCCTACGCGTTACCCGAAACACGAAACTTCGAGGAACCTAGACCCTGGCTGAAAGGGCTATGAGCTTGGCATGAAGTGTCAATCAAATATCTGGAGCTACGTGTGGGCAATTTGTATTGTTCAGAACAAAAAAATATGTTTTCACCTGTTTGTAAACGTTATATAATGAGCAGTTTATCTGATGTTCCCATTTTAAAAACCCTCTAACCAAGATCATCTAATACCGCCGAGACGCGTTGTAAGTAATGTTTTCACAAATTTTGACGGGAAACAAAAGCTTAAGAAGGGATTTATTTTGGAGATTAAGGGATGATCGGGGAATAATGAGAGATTTATTCCAATCGTGTTAGGATAATTCATTTTCGACTGCTGAACTCGGTTGATTTGTGTTTATGAGGATACCCGATATAGCTCCATTTTCTACGGCCCGTGCTAGATGTCCTGAGTTCAAATTAGGGTCCGCTTTGGATTTTTGTAAAAAACTGAGGTACTATGAATATCTTGTAGGGTTCTCCTGCATGAGTTGCTAAACTGTATGAGGATTTAGTACATATGAAGCGTGTTTTTGTGATAAGCTCTATGCAAAAACATTTACATGTTTTTCCTATTAAAGGTGTATTTTGATTAAAGAACTTGTTTTTAGTACAATGAATATCTTGTGGTCTCCAAACCATCAGTTTTTAAACTGTATGAGCATTCAGCAATTGTAAAGCGTTATTGTTGTGATAAGCTATGCAAACACAACATTTCCATTTTATGTTTTCCCTTTAAAAAGATGTATTTTGATTAAAATAACTTTTTTAGTTGGCGTTATTCTTGTTTCATCTCGAAGACCCAAAGAATTCAAAAACTGTGTTGTTGTTGCTAAACCTGAAAAATGGATTTGATTTTTTAGTTGTAAAGCCTTTTTTCCAAAGCTTGTACGATACAATCACACGGTCTATTCATTATCAGAAATTCAAAATCTAACGGTTTACTTCTATGGGACCAGTGACAACATTTTTATATGTATCTCTTAATATTGACACCCCTTTCGAAAACCGAGCTTGTTTTGAGGGAGAATTGAGATACAAAAAACATCATCTTATATATGCGACATAACACTAATAGTTCTTGTTTTCCCCCCTAACATCAAGTTCTCGCATAAATCAATTATTAAATTTATTTGCAAATTTTAAATGATAACCAAAGTGAGGGCTGTTGTTTAGTTAAAAGGGAGAATATAAACAAATTTGTTATATAAGATTTGAAAGTCGTAACATTTCCCTGGTGAAACATATATCTTAAACTGTCTGACGGTTCGTTTCCTTTATGCTAAAACTTTGTCGTTAATCTCGGGAAAATGGTTCTTAGTCATTAGTTTTAAAAAGCACTTGAAAACGCTTTCTAGTGGAACGTGTTAACAACAAGACAACATAAAACTAGCGCTATCGAGGTTTTGCTTTCCGGCCATAAGGAAAGAGCATCGACGCTGTCAAAAATGATAGTACTATAGACATTTTCATAACACCCATTTTTTTGTGAGTTAGAATTTAGGGGGTCGTATCGCCAACAAGGGTAGCATCCCAAAGAGGGGAGGGGACTAAATTATAATAGATATGGCGAAATGTAAAATTTCTCGGTAGAGGGAATTGGCCTGGTCCTCCTCCGTCACTATGTATACGTATTGGTATTATACCTGCTATAACCCAATATAATTCGCTATATATTCTTATATAATTTATATCCGCTTTAACCCAAAATTTGCTCTTGCTATGGTAATATTACCAACGACACCACAAGAAATATTTGTCTATCGTTCAAGTTAAAAAATGCACTTAGCGATTAGTTAGCGGCGGATTTGCACTGAATGACATCCTCTTAGTTGAGGATAAAATCGGTGCTAGTATCTGAAATGGTTATTAGATGAGCCGCTTTTCAGAATGTCTGGTTGTGTCTCAACATATTTTACGCTTAATAACGAAACAATTTCTCTTTTCGGATTCTCGAACGTAACAGAGGACATTGCATTGGGGTGCGGAGTTACGTTTGTGCGCGTGAAGGTAATTTGTATTTTTTTTTTTACTTCTTTTTTTATAGTCGAGATAACAATTGAACAATTTTTAATGGCACGTTTTTTGGTGTCCGAAAATTGTATTAGGGTCTTATAGGAAAAGAGAAATAGCCACAAGATTCAGTAAGAGACAGTAACCTTCAACGCAAATCTATGTATGCGAAGTATTGAACGTATAACTGCTTGGTAAGAAACAAGATAACATAATCATTTAAATTTTACAAAACTCATTTTTAATTTTGCTTCGAGAAAGCAAAGAGATAAAGACGCTATGGATAAATTCCTTCCCTGCATTTACAAACGTTAGAATTCGGTTATCTTTTTATTGGTAGAGCATTCTCTAAACATATTTCGATATTTCGACCTATTTAAAAAAAATGTTTTTTTTTTTAAATAGAGGCCGGATTTTTGTGTAGTCTCTCTTCTTTGGTTGTAATTTTTATCAAAACAAATGCTGAACTTATTTTGTACCACAATTAAAGATATTCGGGGTTAAATCGTACGTGTACTAATGGTTTATATGAGAAAGCTATTTTCGGGATGATAAACGCTATCTTACATTTTATTTTAGATCTTTATTGAATGGAAACCTAAGCGCAAACGTTCCTTCCGCCAAAATATAGATGTAGTTCAGATTTGACGCAGACGTCTATAGATCCAAATTAGGTGTTAACTAGCCGTCCAATACCATTCTTTACAAGCACAAATAAAACTGGATTTGATGAGAATGAAAAAGAATTTGTTCCAGGCTCAATATCTCTGAGAACATCATATAATTTGAACGTCTCGTTTTCTAACAATTGAACAGACAGCTTTCAAGGTCTGATGATTCACAGCCTTTGGACAAACCATCGCGGGGTGGCGTAATCCGTGCCACCTTCTATCACTTCACTCACACTTGCTTTTTTGATTCACAGAATAAATGGAGTCATGAGCCTAGTATTGGTACCAGAAGACGTGTATAAAAGTCAGCATGTTATGGCATAACGCCCAAACGCAGACATGAACGTGACTGTGAATGCAAGTGCCATTTTCGCGTTGCAGTTAAAGGGCGAAAAAGTAATCGCGCTGCTTTTTTACGCGGTCCTTATGCTGACTGACGTCGTGGGTAACGGACTTATCATTGCAGCCTTTTCCTACAATCCAAGACTTCGCTGCGTCACTAATATCCTAGTCATAGGTCTCTCCGCGGCGGATATTCTAGTCGGTGCGATTTCTATTCCATGCTGGATGAGTATTACTCTTCGCCAATTCGACCACGCCCCGTTAGATCTGTATGTCTACCAGTTTTATATCACTTCTGACATCTTTATCGGAACTGCGTCCATTCTTCATCTGACCTGCATAGCGATGGAGCGCTGCCATGCGGTTTTACAGCCATTCAACCACAGGCTGATCTCGCGGCGTGTCTTCTACGTGATCGTCACGTGCGTATGGGTGTTCTCTGCTGGGATTGCGTTACTGCAGCCATTCCAAAAGGACACTTGGGAACACGTGTACACTCTCATGACTACCATCATCTGCTTCTTCATCCCAACAACCATCATACTCGTCTCATACATATGCATCTTCAAGCGATCCAGGGGTGGTCGCCACCTATGTCGGCATCGTAACACTCAAGCGGTTATGGCACAAGAGCTCCGCCTGTCAATCACTGTCTGCCTTATCACTGTCCTGTTCGTGTTGTCATGGCTACCACTATTCAGCTTCTCAATGGTTGCCACGTATAATCCGCGCATGCTCCCTGGGGCGACCGCTTGCCGGCGCATAATAGCTTTCGTCAAATGGATGCATTACAGCAGCAGCGCGTTGAATCCGTTTCTCTACTCGTACAGGAATGCTGAATTGGGTAAGACTATAAAGGCTATGTTATCCCGAATCTTCTTGGGCACGCCTTCTCCGTTAGTGGCTAAAACAAGGCCAGGGACCTCAAGTTCATTTTCGTTTCGCTCGAGAAGTTTGAACTTTGGCCGGAAGACGAGCACCAACTCGAGCCATAAGTCGTCTCAGCACTCAACGAAATCGCAAGGGAGCCCTAAAAGACATAAAGAAGACCAGAACAATAATAACGATGGTAGCTACCCTGACAGGACTTTTGTTTAGGCGATAGGGTACACTTTTTTTTATAAGAACCTTTTTATTAGAACGTCTAGCCTGAGATTATTTCAAATATTAAGAACATGCTAAGAGCATGTCGAGAATCAGATATCAGTTAAATTTGCTTTGTTACTCTGATGCGTTAACAATCGTGTTCATAATAACCTTAATTATTATATTGCTAGTGATCATTTGTGTAATTCTCTTTCTAATATTGGGTATTCTATTTTTATATAGAATAAAACTTGAGAACATCGTTAAGAACATTTGAAGCCTATAACTGCTCCAAAAATAAGAACGGCCCAGCCTCAAATGAAACTAAGACGTTTTTTTTTATAAAGAGTGTAGCTTAATATGCTTCGTAGGCATTCGAAATATTTATAGATGCTTGGATTTGCAAAGTCTAAGCAAGACTTTTTGTACATTTTGAAGTTGAAATAATATGGTTGTGATAAATCGAAATGTTCGTATTCGTTAATTTATTAAAAAAGTATTGAAAATATCCTCCATAGCCTTTAACTGTCCCATCTATCTAAAAACCTATAATAAACGATGTTTTTTTTCTAACTCGTAAATTTGGATCAATTTTCCCATTTATAAGTATACAGTAAGTTGACAACTTTTTCCGTAAATAAAAAAATCAGATTTTAGACTAACTCGACTTTTAAAAACTTGCTGTTTCCATGTTGTCTCTATTGCGACATCGGATAGCAGAATATCTAGCCGTTTAAGATACTGACTATTGTTCTCTTTAAAGGTGCATTTTCTACTTGTTCTTTCTTGTTCTTGTTTCTGTTGTAATTACCACCATTTTTTGGAAATAAAATTGATCATGATCATAATTATTCGACACTACATAGCTCGGACTTTTGCACGCAATTTAGAGCAAATTATATTTACAGCACTGCCTCGTACCCAGGCTTCTCAAGTCAGCAAAAACAAGTGAAAAATACACCTATTTCAAATAACGTTGTCAGTGCAAATGTTAAATGGCGATTGTCAAATGGCAATTCTTCTATCAAAAAATACCATGGAACTCGTCAAATTTCTACTGAATGTACGAAGATGTAGATAATTTCTGTGATTATATTACTTATAATCTATATTCTTACCAGGGGCGTACGCAGCCTATGGGCCTGCAGTTACTGGGCTGCAATCGCGATCGGTGATCTTATTTGCATAACGAGGGGGAAAAATCAAATGTTTACTCATTCATTTTTATGTACGTAGTTTTATATATATGATGAGGATAAAAACTATAATTTTCTTAATCATGGTAGTCTACAGATTATTTTCAAACATATTCTTATGTCGTCCAGTGCCACGCGACGACTGCAGTCCTATTTCAGATCGAGGATGGCAGAGGATCGTCATCTAGGATTCTCAAAAGTCTGACGCATTGCCGCCAATTTCAAACCCAAAAGCGGGAGTTATGAGATCTTCACGGGATGCGAGACGAGGGGCCACGCCCTCATCCAGCTTCCGAATGCTTTGACTGCAACTTGTTAAAATCCTGCGTACGCCCCTGCTTACTAATAATTATACCTATAGCAGTAATTTGGTCTTAGAACTGCCTTTGCCAATTGCCATTCGCCATTTGCGCTACGTTTATTGTTTACGGCATCAGACAAAGGCGCGTGTCCAGATCAAAATGCAAGATGGGGCCATCAGTAATCCACGCAGGGGAGGATCTTTTCGCTAGAGGGGGGTTTGGCTCAATGACAAAGGAGGGAGGGGATATTTTTTTTTGTTATGGCTTTGTGGCAGCCCAAGGGGGGGGGGGGGGGGGGGGCGGGGTCCCCTAGATCCGCTACTGCCACGTGAAGGAATGGTTTGAAAATGGCAATTAGGTTTCTCACATTCTAAGGCTACAAATGCAATACAAATGCATGCAAATGAATCGAGTCGATTGTTTCATCTTCATTTGCATGCATTTGCATTGAATACGGCTCATGGATAATACGACGTTTGAACTTAGCCTAAGCGATTCCAAAGCGATTTCGAGAACATTTTCGACCTAAAATACACACCTTCTCACTCATTCCACTAGTCAATTTAATCTATTCAATGATTACCTAGAGAATCTCACATTTCTGCAAATGAGAAAGGGTTTTTGGGGGAGGGGGAGGCAGAAGGCATAAGTCAAATGTTGGCGCTATTATATTCGCTAAGGGCGCACTGTTTTAGCATTTCGACTTCGTTGTAAATGTTCATCCAGGTTTTCAGAAACCTCTTTATATTACCACTAATAAGAAGTTCGGCCATTCTCGGAAACAAATCAGTCCCCAAAACACTAATAATAGCTCTAATGTACTAATGTCTAATTTCATAGCGACGGAAACGAGGTATGACTTTCTAGTAAAACAGGAAATCTGTATTTGACGTTAGTGAACCCTTTGGAGCGGAGATAAATATCTCGAGCACACGTTTGGGCAATATTTGATATTTTCAAATTTCCTTTGACAGTTTTAGAAATATCCTTACAAGCCGTACTATGTTGTTTATATGATTTCTCGTGTTAACGAATTTTATTTCTCGAATATAAAAAAAACTAGGAAGATAAGACCACACGATCAATTTGTTGTCAATGATAATACTCTGCGAAGACTTTTTAAAATTTAGAAACGTTTACGTAAACGTCAACAGATCTACTGAATTATGCACGTACAGAATACAAGGTACATTTGCATAAAGTAAAAAGACGGCGCTAAAATACTATTTGAATTGAATTAAAATGTCTTCTTTCTTATGTACGAACCGTCATATTTTCCGACCAAGACTGTCACATTTTTAATTTTCAGAAATTTTAGGCTAAAATGTTTTTAAATGTGTAAATTTCACTGACCAAAAAAAAACTTTGACGATATAGAAGCAAAAGCATAAATATTCCTTAGCCCCTATAAACCACTGTTTAGGTTCTGATATACGAATTTCTTTTATGCTTTTAAAAAATTTCCAATGGGTGATATTCATCGACGTTTTGTCTCAGTTTTGGCGGTAAAACAAGGCGCATGCGCAAGTGAAGGACGGAACGGTAAAAAGGAAAAAATACCGATGCCAGATAAATTCTAGTGATAATGTACACAGGGTTAACTTAAAAACAAGAATAGTTAATATTATCTAGTTGGTTTGAGCACCTGTACGATCTTAATTACTTTATAATTACTCTTATCTTTCTTAACCGGATTAGCACATAAGAATTTTTATTTTTCATCTTGAAACCTAAGCGGGTTCTATGAATTTCTTTTTGTCAAAAAAGGTCTAAGGATTTAAGGGCCTAATTTATAAACATTCAAGAACCGTCACTGGTTTTTACGCATCCTGTTTGTTTTTGTGTCTTGATGCATCTTGCTGTTTGCCCGTGACCGGAGCTTCCTTTTCGTGAAACAGCACGTCTCATTTACGTACACTTAACGCTAAGAGAGTGCCCTTCAGTCAGAAACACGGCGACACTTGGAAATGTAGAGATAAACCTCAGACATCATGGCAAATGTACAACGACTCTCTTCTATAAGTACTCCTAGAGACATTGAAGTAATCAGACCTTTGGTGTCCGCAGTTCAAACGACTTAAAAAGTTAGTGATCTTTGCAAAAAAAACAACAACAACAAACAAATAAAGACAAAAAATCGATTCACTTTTTTTCATAATCCGCAGTGACCAGGAACAGAAGACCTCCAGAAACAGTGGAAAAGTAAAAACAGGTTTAAAATGTGATGGGTTTTCGCCCATAACAGAACAGATTAAACAACAGGAACTTTGAAAGAAGAACTTTGCCAAGAAGCTGAACAGGAGAAAAAGTTGGGAGTTTTAATTACAATTCAATTTACACAGACATTGTCCTCTAACAAGACAGGATCAAAGAAGATGGCGGGTATTAATTCAACATTTCCCGCAAAAGACTTCTACTCTTCACAGTCCATTTTCGGGATCCTTATTCTGGTTTTAGCGCTAATAGGGAATTTATTAGTCCTTATTATCATCTATGGCAAAAAGACCAAAAGAAAAACGCCACACGATGCCCTCATTGCGAATCTGAGCATTGCCGACATCTCATTGGTTCTCTCAGGTCTTGTGACCGACTACACAGGGATACCGAAGTCTCAAATATTTTGCTCGGTATTTTACCCTCTGAACACTGTGACTTTCTTCATGAGTATGTTTATTCTAGCGACCATGGCGGACATGCGCAGAAGACTCATACTCAATCCTTATAAACCTAAACCGACCACTCGATCTGTGTGGATAACAGTATTTTGCCTTTGGTTCGTATCTGTGCTAATTGTCATTCCATACGTACTTGTTTTAAGACCTACAGAAGACGGACTTGCTTGCTACGAGCAATGGCCCTCAGACCCCCTTAACCAAGCCTACACCCTGGCACTCACGGTCATTATGTACGCTATTCCAATCACGATCATTGGTGTTTCGTATGCTAAAATTGTGAGATACATGCGCAAACACGTGCGCAATGTACAGGGGATGTTTCACGTGACACGACGAGAAGACCATGAGGTAATGCGCGCCTTGCTTCTCCTCGTTTTCTTGTACACTCTGCTGTCGTTGCCTTTGCATATAGCTTGGATCTTGCTAGAGGTTTTCGACGTAAAGCGCGCAGGGGACATGCTACAATACAGCAATATTCTCGTCTACTTACAAAGTTGCTGTAATCCATTCGTTTACGGCGTAATTACAACAAGGTTTCGGCGCGGTTTTGTGCACTATTTGACGGTTTGCTGCCGGCGATGGTATCGCATCACGGCTACACGAGAAGAGGACCACCGCCCACCAAATATCCATGGCAACGCTTTGGTGGTGATTAGCTGAAATCCTTGCAACCATAGCAACGCCTGATACAGGCCCCAAGAGCACAACACCTGACGGGGATGTGTAATAACCGCTTGGATCACTGTACCAATTAGTAACTGTGAATCCCTCATATTTACGGTTAAGGACGTTAACCCGGAAGCCCCTATATCTCGCACATCATTACTGTCGAAACCGTTGTATCGCGACCCGCGTTTTCAAAACACGATTTGTTTTTGTCTTTTGGGATTTTCTGTTCCGCCAGTCAAATTATTCTAAGCCAATCAGATTCTTGCCATCTCTTGCCTAGTGCAGTTGCCTGGCTTTCTATCGCGACACTGTGTGGTTTTCGTCCAGAGGATAGCCTGGGAAGTGCACAAAGCGAGACTCTGATTGGCTCAGAATGGTTTTACTGACGGAACAGAAAACCAAAACAAATCGTGTTTTGAAAACGCGGGTCGCGATACAACGGTTTCGACAGTAAAATGCACTGGGTGGCGTAAAAAAGCACACGCTGGCCAGTAGCTGTGCTGCCAAACAGACATACTGATAATTTTAAATACTCAGACCAACAGACCAAAATGAACTGGAAACTTTACATCTACAATAGCGAAGAGAGAAGATTGGCACAGACATGTTAACAATACAATTTTTAGGGAAACATCTTTTGGCCTCGTTAGCATGTAAAGCGTGGGTGGCCGTGGGTAGACGTTACGCGAAAAGTTGATGGCCTTCATGTTACACGGGGCAACTTTTTGAAAACTTTTCAAAAAGTGGCAACGCCGGGCGAAAAACTTCGCGAAAAATTGTTCCCGGTACCATGTCACACGGCATCAAATATTCGGGATAAAAAAAACTTGCATGCATTTGCATTGAGAACCGAGCATCGGAGCGACGTTTGAGCTTATTAGCGAGTTTATATAAATTTTGAAAAGAAAGGACGAAATCTGCTTATACAGATGGCTATCTTGAAATTAATTTGATAATCCTAGTCTACTTCAACAAAAAAAACTAATCTTAGTTATATAACTTCACTAATCTGAGGCTTCCTGCAGGCAACGCAACGTCTCTGCACATGTTTTTAGTAGTTCACAAAGTCTCAAAGACTCTTCTGTAGACACAGACTTCTTCAGTGCCTCACTTGCCCATATTATTTTATCATTTATGCTCCCAATAGCAGTATTAATTGCCTCAGATGAACTTGAAGGGAGTGCATGAGTGTGGTGGCCAGAAAGAACATCTTTGGAATTATTGGGAGGTTTGCTTGATTGATTTGATACCCCTATTCTTGATGTTTCTTGTGATGGTAAAGGTGGGGTTTGCCTCATGGCTGGTGGCCCTGTGAAATGTAATTAAAAAGATCTCTAAAAATGAGTGCTTGTTCAGGGCAGTTGCTGGTCTAGGGGAGGGGGTTTGAAAAGGCTGTCCTTAAAGTGGGTTGTTATGTTATGAATAATATCAGTGAGAAATTCATCCTTACCATTATAAAATGTATGCCAAATTCAATTCAACATTAAGGATGTAATTGTAATAACATGCTAGTGAATGTGAGAACCCTACTTATTGGGAGCGCTAACATAGCATATACAATGATAAATGTAGGATTTTGAACTGCCCGTAAATGATTAAATTTTTGCTACATGTATTTCAACACTTTAAGGCCAGTGGATACCAATAATAAAGGCAATGATCCCAAGGCTAACACAAGAGCACAAGCATAAAGTGGTGGTTAACAAAAATTATGGCAAATCTAAGAAAATGTAAAGTAATAGGTAATAACTGCATTAAAATACACTTTTATTTCCAACCTTTTTCAGTGGGTTTAGGCATATTATCAACATCAACCTCTTTACATGCAACACAGTAATCTGGCTCTTCTCTGTATTTCAATAGCACAGTCTGTAAATAGAGTAATAGAAGAGTTGTTTATAGGTATAGGTTTATAGGTATATTTAATGAATAAGCAGGGATATCATAAACAGCAGAACAGGGAACGGAGGGGTCACAGCTCCCCAAATAACTTTCAGTCATAATGCAAACACTGATATTAAACCCATATTCATGTGTAGAGAGGACAAAGAAGTACATACAAATATGAAGTGATTCTGCTATCTTTGAGTTTGTTTAAAGGTATACATCTATCGCTAGCTATATAGCCTGAGTACTCACCCCACATGTATCACAGCATGTTCCAAGCATCTTGTATCCTCTCAGCATATAACTGCCCATTAGACCACTGATTTTATCTGTGCGCTCTCTGCGTCTGTTATACATGTCCTGGTCCATCTTTCCAGCTAATAGCATGATATGTGATATCTGCAATAGACAACTTGCACTAAGAAGTGTTTTTTGAGAGGGTAAATTCAGGGAAAAATTAACCCAGATATAGCTGTGCCTGTCTCGCCAGAGGGCAATAATTTTTTTCTCAGTAAAAAACAGCATGAAATATAAACAGTGAGGTGGTTAAAATAGAAACAAGAGCATATGACCCAACAAAGGCCTTAAGTCCACTGCTATGTTCCACCTCCTCTCCTCATGCTATGTATCAAAAAGTTATGATTCTGACAAAGGCTACCTTCAGACACAATCAATCTTCATTTTCTGCTTAATGTAACTATTCTATGTTATACCATATAACAAATTATACCTAGCCTTTGGCTATTTTCTAACTCATAATGGTTTTGTTCGACTATTGAATGAAATATCCATCGACTAAGTTTACTGTAGAAGCCAGGAGTTGTACTTTTCATAGAACATCTATGATCAAAATCTTGTAGTTTATAACTCTTCGACTAACACTTTTATTTGGTCGATAATTAGTAATCTGAGAGTCTAAAGTATCTTTATACGCTGTTTTTTTCCTACAAGTATAGAAAACAACAAAAGTATATTACCTTGCGTCTTTACTGTATTGTCAATTTTCTGTTTCGAACGTTCAGCAAGTGAGCCTTCTCTGGTCAGCAGGGCTACATAACAGCCACGTGCTTTTACAAAAGAAACCAATCACATCGCCTGCTTCATTCGCGCGGCAAACATGGCGGACGGAGCGATAAGTCACTAGCTTTAGAATACTTTGAACAGGTGAAGGTTGCAGACGGCGTCAGACATTTTTTTGGAGTTTCAGTGAATTGTTATCGAGAACAAGCATGGCTTCGCCTTGGGCAGGATTTCCCTCGTCCAGAGGACGCGATAGTTTCTCCTCCCGACAGAGTCTGAACTATAGTTCGTTTCTTGATACATCGATGTCTTCGACTACGACAAGGTTTGTAATTGTGGGTCACCGGTTGAAAAGCATTCCCCACATTGTTTGACGATAGAAGTAACTGGTCTAAAAGAGTACTCGTTATACTTCCACTCGTTATATTTCCACTAGCTGGAATGAAATCATCACAGAGTTTAGAATCAAACAGCAAAGTCATCTCTCTTATCCCCCCTCTTGTCAGTAATGCACTAGTGATTTGAATCCCCCACCCTCACCCCCATGGTCCCGGGGAAGTGTGGGTTTAAGGTGGGGGTTTAGAGCACTTTTGAATGAGAATCTGTCCCGAGGGGGTGGGGGAATTGACAGTTTTTGACTGGGGGTTTGGGACGAGTGAATAGAGTCACAAATATCATGTTAGTTTCTGGCTTGAGACTCTTCTGTAGCAAGAAATTCCATGTATCAGCGTGTGGCATGCTGCACGGCGACATGTGCAAAAATGAATTTTTAAAAAAATAATGCCAGATGAAGATGATTTATTTTTCCATCTTTTTTTGTAACTGTTATCTTCATAGTAATTGGTACAAATGTACTCGCTGAAGTGTATTGGTTTTGAAAGATAAAAAAGCTTATTTCAGATGACTTGTTGTCGGGTAGTTGCCTATAGTTTGCATCCCAAGGGGTAGGTGCATTAAACTGCTGTTTTGTCCCGAGGGGGTGGGGGCTTTTCTCGGTTTTGTACAGGGTCAAAGTCTAACCCCCTATCCTTCCCCTGGACCATGGGGGTTTCATTTGACTAGTGCATAATCTCAAGGCATCATATCACCATGTGCCAACTTGAGTTGATTTAGCTGTTTTTCATCTTTTGAAGATTTATTAGCGGTTTTCTGGTGTCCTTTTTCTTCCAGCATATTTGATTACTAGTTATTTTTTTGTATCAGGCATAAGTCACATGATATCAGGCTAATGCACTTCCTATGCCTTTACCTTAGGAATAGGAGGAGAGGAGGTTGAGTTTGACAGTTGTTATTTTGTTACCTTCTTATCACTGATCTCTAAAACCTTTATACCCAGGTCTACGAACAGATCTGCCCTTGGTGGCAAGGTCATAGAGAACACGCCCAACCACACGGTGAAGGAGTTTGGTCACACCCTCCCAGTCCAGATAAAAGAGGCGTTGTCAAGCAAAGCACGTGAGTTTGATAAAAAGAGGCAATGTCAAGATAAGCACATGAGTATTGATAAAGGGGGCGTTGTCAAGCAAAGAACGTAAGTATTGATAAAAGAGGTGTTGTCATGCAAAAAGCATGAGTATTGATAAAAGAGGCTTTGTCAAGCAAAGAATGTGAGTTCGTAAAAAGAGAGGTTGTCGAGAAAAGCATGTGAGTATTGATAAAAAGAGGCATTGGCAAGCAAAGCACATGTGTATTGATAAAAGAGGTGTTGTCAAGCAAAGAGCGTGAGTATTGATAAAAGAGGAAGCATGTGAGTATTGATAAAAGAAGCGTTGTCAAGCAAAGAACGTGAGTATTGAAAAAAGGGGTGTTGTCAAGCAAAGAACGTGATTATTGATAAGAGGTGTTGTCATGGAAAGAACGTGAG
This sequence comes from Nematostella vectensis, assembly GCF_932526225.1. Classification (NCBI taxonomy): domain Eukaryota; kingdom Metazoa; phylum Cnidaria; class Anthozoa; order Actiniaria; family Edwardsiidae; genus Nematostella; species Nematostella vectensis. The sequence goes on from NC_064040.1 coordinate 8,513,614, forward strand.
TATTGATAAAAGAGGCGTTGTCAAGCAAAGCATGTGAGTATTGATGAAAGAGGCGTTGTCAAGCAAAGCATGTGAGTATTGAAAAAAAAGGCGTTGTCAAGCAATGAACACGAGTATTGAAAAAAAAGGCATTGTTAAGCAAAGCACGTGATTATTGATAAAAGAGGCGTTGTTAAGCAAAGCATATGAGTATTGATAAAAGAGAGTTTGTCAAGCAAAGGTTGTCAAGAAAAGAGGTGTTTCCAAGCAAAAAACATTGCTTGAATAATGGCTGGCCTTGCTTGAATAAGCACCTCCCCTAAATAAGCACCTCCCCTAAGTAAGTGCATTCCCTGGATAAGCACCTCCCCTAAATAAGCACCTCCCCTAAGTAAGTGCCTTTCTAAATAAGTGCCTCCCCTAGATAGGTGCCTCCTTGAAAAGTACTTTTTGTTACACTTTATACTGTAGAAGCAGATTATGAGGAAAAGTGTACATTAGAAGTAACAAAATTTGACAGTACTTTGTACCAGCCACAACATTTAATCAGGGAAAGCTTGTAAAAATACCTTTTAATCAAGAAATAAAACAGGTTTTGAAATATCTGATTATTTTTAAGGCCATGCTGCCCAACATGCTACTGTTGGTATGGAGCAGCGTGGATGGGCGTGGCTTGTGTGTGGCCGTCGATTGTTTGTGTGGAGATACCTGCCTGTTGCTGGAACCAAGGTAGTGGAAAGTCTATAACTGAGTTGAAAATTGTGTTAGATGACGCTTTCTTCCTGTTTGTATTATCCTGAAAACTATCCACAACTATTGTTTTTTTTCACTCAGATTAAGGGGTAACGCTCAAAATACCAGTAAAATTTTTGTTTTCACCATTTCAACCATCCATTGATTTGTTTTTCTGATTAAACCATGCTTATGCAGACCACCTTGTTATTCTACAGCTTGTCTGTAGTTTTTCTAGTCATACATAAGTCATACCATTTTACAAGTTATTAGACACAGTTCATGTACTTCCTAAAACAAAAACTGGGAAACAAAGATTCAGGTCCAACTCACCCATCCAGAATAACAGCTACTGTGCACGCTTAATTTACAATTAAATGGATCTGACACGGTAACATGTTAACATGGTAACATGTAATGTTACAACTTACTTTGGTGTTTCTGCTCCCCATGTTAATTAAAGTTGTATGGCTTTGTTAAATGGTGGTCCCATCTCGCAAAAACCTAACTAACCATCTTGTTATTGTGGAAGAACCACTGAAGAAGGCAGAGTCCATCTTCAGTGTCTGTACTTGGCCGTATAACCAAAAGGGGCATTAACATACTAACGCTCTCTCATCCATGTAAACTGTGTGGCAGCACAGTGCGCCTTATAAGTATAGCATCCAAATAAGGCCCCATGTAATGTAAATCCAGAGCAATTCAGCCTATGGCTGCAATTCTGGATAGGGTCAGCCCAGCTTCCTTTCTTTCCTTTCCAAGTCAGGGTAGGACTAGCACTTACAAGTGTATTTATTATTATTTTGTTTACCTCAGAGTCTATACTGCAAAGAGTTAGTCCTTCCAGCCACTGACCTTAAACATTCTGCCGACCTTGTGACCCTATTGCCTAGTGCCCTAGGCGGTGAAGGAAACAGTGCAGCCTCTGTGGCTGTCATGGCAGCCTCCCCGGAGGGGTTGGTCCGTTACTGGCCTAGCCTCGGCCAAGACGCTAGTACTGTAGAGATCACCGCTGACTTGGCTGGAAAACAATGTCATTCGCTAACCGCATTCCTTGTAAGTTTCTATACAAGGGATAGCATCACCCTTGCTATATGTGGCTAAAACAGTTCTACCTTGAATAACCAATCTTGTGTTGGCTCTCTTATGCACCAACAATACTGTATTTGTACATGTAAAAACTTTTGTATTGGCTATTTGTCTCTTATTTTAGGTAAGCTTATTTCTAATTCTTTGCTTTATTTTGTTCGCAGCCCCATGGATGCATCCTGAGCACAACTACAAATGATATGATGTTCTTAATTCCATCTCAAGTACTGTCTTTTTGTAACCATAGCATAATGTTGCCACCATGCTTATGCAGTAATGTATTAAAATAATTCTATTATTTTAGTGAAAAGTTTGAAATTTGCCTCTATGTTGTTAATGACTGTAGTGAATTATTGTTGTCCTTTTCTTCCTTTTGGTACAGAAAACCATCACAACACACGTTCTTAGCTCATCCAGTGGCATGCTGTCTAACATCGGTCGCCGCATGACATCCCTGTTCTTTGGAGCAGCTCAGCCGCCTGAGAGTGCTCAATCAAATGTAAGAATTACGGTATCTTATTTAAAACAATTGGCTACTTTTGCACTCCATCAGATGTACCTTTATTCTTTTCCTGAGACAAATGTTTAAGGTGTTTGAAAAAAGATGACATGTTACAATTATTGATGGTTTGTAAAGACATCTTTACCTTTAGCAAGTGGATTATAATTAATTCATTGGTTGCTTTTGATAGGCCTTGCAAAGAGTTTTAATTGGCAATGCAGTCACATCATCATCAAGGTATGTTCTGACGATGACCTAAAAATGTGATGATAAAAATAGCAATAGTTTTATTTTTGTATAGTTCCACAGTATAATATTGATGGTATGATTATCAAAATTATAGCCTGCTTGCAGGTAGAACTTGGTGTTATCATCCTAGAAAAAAAACATTCAATTCGGTAATCAGGTGCCATCCTGTTTTTTAAGCTGCCTGGCTCCTGGTGGAAGCACAGAAAACAGCCGCAGGGCAAGGGGGAGAGTAGAGAGAAGGGGGAAACCGCCTGCACTTATACCCACCACTATAGGCTATCATTACCCCCCCCCCCCCCCTGGGACCCTTCCCTAGAAAATAATAAAGTACAGAGTAAAAATAGGAGATGGTTAGCCAACTGATAAAAATTGCTTCCTCGTTATCTCCAGGATAGTTATCAGTGGATGAGCATGAAAAAGATCTACACAGCCTTTTTGTTGACGTTTTTCTATAGAAAAATTCAAGAGTTGTTGAATTATTAAAAGTTCAGTTTTGTCCAATCTTGTATAGAATTTTTTTTTAATGGAGAAAATGTTATCTTGACCAATAAAGTGTTATTTTAAGAAACAAAATTGCTTTAGATTGTTTCATGTAATTGAGTAACTACTGAACTGTATATATATTTTTATAATTCTTTTTCTTCTCTGTTTAGAGCTGTTTATGCTCTGAGTGGAAATCAACTCTCAAAATGGGATATCCATACATCAGCATCTGCCATACAAGAAAAGGTACTATTTTCATTCAGAGTAGGGACACATAAACCAAGAAATGGTAGCAACATACTATATAAGAACATCAAACATATATAAGACATACATACCAAGATATACACACCAAGACATACATACCAGGACACCGTACCAGGACATACATACCAGGACATACATACCAAGACATACATACCAGGACATACATACCAGGACATACATACCAGGACATACATACCAAGACATACATACCAGGACATACATACCAGGACATACATACCAGGACATACATACCAAGACATACATACCAAGACACCACATACATACCAAGACATACATACCAGAGCATACATACGAGGTCATACATCCAAAGACATACCAGGACATCGTACCAGGACATACATACCAGGACATACATTCCAGGACACACATTCCAGGACATACATACCAGGACACACATACCAGGACATATGTACCAAGACATACATACCAAGACACCACATACATACCAAGACATACATACCAGAGCATACATACGAGGACATACATACCAAGACATACATACCAGGACAGACATACCAAGACATGCATACCAGGTCATACATCCAAAGACATACCAGGACATCGTACCAGGACATACATAACAGGACATACATTCCAGGACACACATTCCAGGACATACATACCAGGACATACATACCAGGACATATGTACCAAGACATACATATCAGGACAGACATACCAAGACATGCATACCAAGACATACATACCAAGACACACATACCAAGACACATACCAGGACATATATACCAAGACATACAAACCAGGACATACATACTAAGACATACATACCAGAACATACATACAGGACATACATACCAAGACATACATACCAAGACATACATACCAGGACATACATACCAGGATATACATACCAGGACATACATACCAGGACATACATACCAGGACATACATACCAGGACATACATACCAGGACATACATACCAGGACATACATACCAGGACATACATACCAGGACACACATACCAAGACACACATACCAAGACACCACATACATACCAAGACAAACATACCAGGGCATACATACCAAGACACATACCAGGACATATATACCAAGACATACAAACCAAGACATACATACCAGGACATACATGCCAGGACATACATACAGGACATACATACCAAGACATACATACCAAGACATACATACCAGGACATACATACCAGGATATACATACCAGGACACACATTCCAGGACATACATACCAGGACACACATACCAGGACATGCATACCAAGACATGCATACCAGGACATACATACCAGGACATACATACCAGGACATACATACCAGGACATACATACCAGGACATACATACCAGGACATACATACCAGGACATACATACCAGGACACACATACCAAGACACCACATACATACCAAGACAAACATACCAGGGCATACATACCAAGACACCACATACATACCAAGACATACATACCAGGGCATACATACCAGGGCATACATACCAGGGCATACATACCAGGGCATACATACCAGGGCATACATACCAGGACATACATACCAAGACATACATACCAGGGCATACATAACAAGACATACATAACAAGACATACATACCAGGACACACATTCCAGGACATACATACCAAGACACATACCAAGACATACATACCAAGACATACATACCAGGACATACATACCAGGACATACATACCAGGACATACATACCAAGACATTCATACCAAGACATACATACCAGGGCATACATACGAGGACATACATACCAAGACATACATACCAGGACAGACATACCAAGACATGCATACCAGGTCATACATCCAAAGACATACATAACAGGACATACATACCAGGACATACATACCAGGACATACATACCAGGACATACATACCAAGACATACATACCAAGACATACATACCAGGACATACATGCCAGGACATACATACCAAGACATACATACCAGGACATACATACCAGGACATACATACCAGGACATACATACCAAGACATACATACCAAGACACCACATACATACCAAGACATACATACCAGGGCATACATACGAGGACATACATACCAAGACATACATACCAGGAAAGACATACCAAGACATGCATACCAGGTCATACATCCAAAGACATACATAACAGGACATACATACCAAGACATACATACCAAGACACACATACCAAGACACCACATACATACCAAGACATACATACCAGGGCATACATACCAGGACATACATACCAGGACGTACATACCACTGGTACCATCTTCAGTAACAGTGTTCAAATACAAATTGGAGCAGTCAATATCCTACACTGATGAGCCAAATCATCAAGTGCCTTTGATGTTACTAACATTTCATGTAATCATTCTTTTCCTCAGCTACTCTTCCGGTGTGATTGTGAAAACATGTTCATTGCCGCTGCTGAGCAAAGCCTCCAGGTTAACAATGTTGACTGTATTTTGTGTTTGTTTATCCCATTTGTCATAGTAAATTTTTGTTTGATGATATTTTTGTTTAGACTCCATTGGAGAAGGTTGACCAGATGAGAGTATGGTGTCTAGATATCTGTAACTTTAGGTTTGTATGTTACTGTGTTCACTCTTTTGGAGAGGGACTGTGCAGGGATGGGGGGGTGGTGGAGATCCAGGAATTAAGAGGGACATAAAACAAGGATTTTTTGAAAGGGGGGCTGGGTTAAATGTGAATGGATGTCCTTATACTGCTTCATATTTTCATGCAAAATCTCTGAAAATATTATGATATGGTTCCTATTTTGTGCCCTTGTCAAACCCCATTCTAGTCTAATTTGATTAATTACGTTAATTATTAATTTGTGATAATTAATGATTTGCATCTTTGACTGAGTCTTTAGTTTCCACTTTCAGCTCAGATGTGTTAGTTCTTGCTGCAGTGGCTCTCAAGGGGCCATCCAGAACAAGCCTCTTCTATCTTTTGGGTACAGTATACAGTACACATAAACAGATCTTGTAACCAGAATGACGCTGTAATTCTATTGCCATGAAAGCAGTTTCAGACATCCCTTCTGTTGTCATGGTAGATGTCTTATTGGCCTTCTATTGCCATGGCTGCACTTTTGTACTGCCCCGTAGCCCATGTCTAGTTGCCTTCTTGCAAAGCAGGTTTTGTAGTGTCTACACAATACTGGCAAATATTGTGTTAGTTAGTTACATGTAGGCTAACTGTCCCTGTTGTCGTGGAAAGTAAGCTGACACTGCATTTTTGTTGCCATGGTTGTAGTTTAGCCCTTCTGTTGTTTTGGTAGCAGTTTTGTGCTCTCCTTTGTTTCCATGGCAGCAGTCTTTCTGTCTTTCTGTGCCATTAAAGTACTTTTTTCAGCTTCTAATTTTCTTGTTGTTCTGTAGGGACGGTCAGTGGGGGTGAAGTGGAGGAGCCTACATCTCTTGCTAGTGTCAGTGTGGTTCAGTTTGTGGAAGAATATGATGTAGGTTCAGAGCCTAGACTATTATTTACATAGTACAAACTTGACTTATTGTATTTCATAGCCTGTGTCAGCCACCATTTCATCATCCTGACAAAGTACCAAGTGCGAAAAGGCATCTATTTTCATCAGCTGGTTTGGTGAAGCCAAAGCCATATTTTCACCAATGCATTATTTATCTTTATTTTTAGATGGCAATTTTGAGATTTTTGAAGGATTTTTTTAGCATGTTTTGTGCCTTCCAATAATTGAAGACATTAAAAAAAGGTGTGGCTGACAAGGGTTCTTAGGAAGAGAACCAAATATAAAAAAGTATTGCTTTGGATAAGACTATTTGGCAAAGTAATAAGATTTTATGAAACAAAAGGTAACACTATTTACAGTATAATGTTTTTTTTGTTATCAGGAAAGTCACCTGCAGGACTTGCTTGGTTACCAACTGGTTGTACCGGATCAGAGTTCCACCATATTCGTCTACAGCTCTCACTCCGTAATTATTGTTCCAGGTACTGGTGGTCATGTGACATGATGGGTAAAATCATAAATGTTGGAACTGGACAGGCTAAGGGACACTGTGCCTCCTTACCACCCATATTTAAGTGTACATAGAGAAGTTCAACTTTTCCTCGTAATTATGGCTGAACAAGGCTCCCTCCACCTTTTTTTCTGCTGTTTTTTTTTTCCACTGTTTCCACAGTGTATGAAAACCCTAGGTTCACCAGCAAAATTCATTTGCCAACATGTTCAATAAAATTTCTATGAACAAATAACTAGCTATTTGCTGTACAGTATATATTTTAAAATTATACTGCAGTGAGATCATAAAAGTATGCAGCCCTGGAAAATTTTGGCGTAATGTACTGCTCCTTTACTTTTTTTTCATTTATTTATTCCCTATGTCATTCTGACTTATAGCATTTCATGCTGATGACGTTATCAACAAAATTGACTTCCGACGACCTATAGATGAAATCCTTGGTGCAGGTCAGACATAAATCTCTAGATTGTCAGGTTTGTTTTAAGTTAATTGAATCCCTTCAATCTTTTAACCATTTTTTCCTTTTACTTCCAGCTGCTTTTGAAGAAAAGGCTCTGTTCTTCTCTAGACGGCATGGAATCATCAACATCATCTCAAAAGATGATGAAAACTTAAGGTAAAGCTAAAACTAGAACCTGCCCTTGGTACCATGCAAAAACTACATACATACATGTACCTTATCTGTTGCAGTATCTGAAAAGATCGTGATTTGTAATGTTTTCTTTTTGTCATTTCAGCTTGATGGTAGAAGTGACCGACTCCAAACCTGACGTAAGTTCTCATTTATTTTAGCCAAATGTAATGTGAACTAACGTCACTCACGGGCAAATTGGGATATATTCAAGTACTGCATTGGTTCTGATTGTGTCTGATCATGAGTAGCCCTTACATTTATTTATTTATTTGTGCAGAAATATTGAAAATCAGAGGCAATGTCAACATTTAGGTCTCTTATGTAATTCATTCCTTGAGTGCAACTTAAAGACATTGTTTTACACAGGTCACTCAGAGCACCTTACCAAACATCTCAGTCTCTGAAGACTTCAAAGCTGGAGAGTCTGCGGACCCCTTAACACAGTTTAAAAAGGCTTTTGTTCTATTCTGCCAGAGGAAGTGTGTAAGTACAGAAAAAGCATTAAATACACATAAATAATCATAATCTTCAAGAGAAAGTATATCTGAAAAGCTCATTAAACAATAACAACATCAACAGCGACAATTACAACAATGACAGCAAAAGCAGCAGTAGCTTCCAAAAGGCTAGGGGTTTCTCCGCCTCTCTGTTTTACTAAGGCTAAGTTCAAACGTCGTATTATCCATGAGCTGTATTCAATACAAATGCATGCAAATGAATCAAGTCAATTGTTATCTCCATTTGCATTGAAAACGGCTCATGGATAATACAACGTTTGAACTTAGCCTAAGAATAGAAAAATTCCCTGTGGAACAAAGTTATCAGTCGCAAACTCGTGGCAAGATGAAAAGTTGGGCTAAGCTATGGATTGGTCTATAGTGCAGTCAATCATAACATTAACAAATAGCCAGCAAGCCGGCTCTCCTGGTGTTCTCGTTGTTCAGGATCATTGCCACAGAAATTCCAACACCCTCAAAACAGGAATTTCAAAGTTAACCCACTGGAGAGCTGGCAAGAAGGCTACGTTAACAAACACATTGCACTTCACATATTGAAGCTAAGGCAGTAAGAACAGTAAGTTAAATCTGTATTTCAAACTTATTGTTTTAACTCTTGTTTCAGAATGATGCTCAAGAGATCATCAATGATTTGTTTGCTTCTGATGACCACGCTCTGGACACTGCAGTCACTAAACTTAGCCAGGAAGTTATTGATGATTTTCCCGCATCTGACCCTAGATGGGCGGAGTCCATACCTGCAGGTATTGTAGAATGTTTTAAAAAGATTGAAATGTTGTCCTTTTTATAGCCAAATTCAGTGTTGAGCGACCTCCTGGAATCCAAATTTCCTGTCTATGTTTGGGAAAAGCGCTTAGTCAATCAAACCAAACAAGCAAAATCAGACAAAAGCTTGTGTCTGACTACACGCTATTCCCAAATGAGACAAGGATTTTGGATCCGCCAAGGTCGTGCAACAACATATTTGGTAATAATAATAATAATAATATAATAATAATAATAATAACAATAATAATAATAATAATAATAATTATATTAATAATAATAATATAATAATAATAATAATAATAATAATAATTATAATTATCATTATTATTATTATTATTATTATTATTATTAAATTAACTTTTTATTATTAATAATAATATAAATAATAATAATAATTATTATTATTATTATTATTATTATTATTATTATTATTATTATTATTATTATTATTATTATTATTATTATTATTATTATAAGAAGAAGAAAATATAATAATAAATATAACCATTGTTATAGATTAAGAACTGCATTTTTGGTGTACAGTGTTACATAATTTCAATAAATGTTAAATGCATATCATTGCGTATTTTTTATTAGGTACACTACATCTGATCTAAGTATTGATTTGTGATGAAATGGCATTTATTTTTAGGGAAAATGTCCACGTCTGCGTCTCTTATCATTCTGAATCAACTTGAAGACAAGTTGAAGGTGCACGGTTTTCTCCTGGACTTCTTCAAGGGTGTTGGCCTATGGGAAAAGGTAATCAGTGAATGAACAAAACAATGATTCAGGAAGCCCTGAATCTAAAACACATAGAGCTTAACCTACTATAAAAGCTGTTATCAGAACCAGGCCTTCGTCATATTAACGTTATTTTTCACAGTTAAAGACGGTAGTGGTGAGAGACAAGAATCTCCCAACTTGGTGCTTGCTATGCGAACATGCCGAGAAGATTGTTGCCGCTATTGCACTATGCAATTGTCTTAAGAGGTACAATAAGTTTAACTTATTATTAGGCCTATAATAAACGTGATGATGATGATGGCGGTGGTGATAGTAATAATGGTAGAGATGGTAATGATGATCCTGATGCAATGGCTGTGTTATTTTAGATTCCAGACAACAACAAGTGCTGTTATCAGTAAGGCAGTAAAAAGACGAGGAACAAAAGCACCGTTCAAGACCCTTACCGATAATGATATTTTCTTCCGAGAGGTGAGGTTGCTAATGGAAGCCATGTTATGGATGATTAGCACATTCATAAACTGTCATTTGTCAAGTCCCTGATTGGATCTGCGAGATAAACAATATACAATAATAGGTGTCTCTGTTTCTCAGGTATCTAATATCTCAGATATATTTGAGTGTCTGTGGGAACACGAGGAAAGCAACTTGCAGAGTTCCACAGCAGCCGAACCCAAACTGAACCTTGTTGTTACAGTCAACACAATAATGCAGGTACATGACCATTGTGGGTTTGGCAATGGCTGGGTTAGGGGATGGCTGAAGTAGCGATGGCTGGGTTATGGGGATGGCTGGGTTGGGCGATGGCTGGGTTATGGGTTGGCTGAAGTATGGATGGCTGGGTTATGGGGTGGCTGGGTAAGGGGTGGCTGGGTTTAGATGTTGCTGGGTTAGCTGTTGGCTGGATTAGAGATGGCTGGGTTATGGGGTGGCTGGGTTAGGCGATGGCTGGGTTAGCTTTTGGCTGGGTTATGGTGGCTGGGTAAGGGGATCTCTTGGCTAAAGTGACTTGGCTAGGGATGGCTGAGTTAGGAGATGGCTGGGCTAGGGATGGCTGGGTTAGCTGTTGGCTGGGTAAGGCGATGGCTGCGTTAGCTGTTGGCTGGGTAAGGCGATGGCTGCGTTAGCTGTTGGCTGGGTAAGGCGATGGCTGCGTTAGCTGTTGGCTGGGTAAGGCAATGGCTGCGTCAGCTGTTGGCTGGGTTAGGCGATGGCTGGGCTAGGGGTGGCTGGGTTAGGTGATGGCCGGGTTAGCTGTTGGCTGGGTAAGGTGATGGCTGGGCTAGGAGTGGCTGGGTTAGGCGATGGCTGGGTTAGAGGTGACTGGGTTAGGGTCTGAGTGTAATGATGCTCTTTAGGTGCTAAGTTTTCCACCTCAAAATCACGTAGTTGTTTAGCTGAAGTCTTCTATTGCAATTTTCCTTTACTTATACTTCCTAGCGAAGACCGCAACTTCAGTTGTGAGTCTGGATGAACTACAAATTGGAACACATCTCTCAATCCTTTACTTTATTTCACTTGTCTAGGAAATGCTGCAGTCGGCTTGGCAATACCGACAGGATAACTCGGCAAAATACGAAGCCACAGGCAGCGCAGCAGAGCATAACATGGAACTAATGTTCTGGACAGGTGAGATAATAAGACACAACAGATCAGTGCCGTATCAATGGAAAGCGGATGATATAATGGGAATAACAAGGAGAAAAACGTAAGAAATTCTTGGCTAGCTAGGTGATGCCTTTGAGGGCTGTGTCGGTGTGATATGAGTTTTATCTTTTTTCTGTCATTTGTTTTCACTCTATTTCTGTCTTGTATTCATTTTATAGCAACAACGGGTCCGTCGGGCATCAGAACCATCTTAATTAAACAGGTGAGTTGGGTTATTTCTACAAAAGCCTGTAATTGTCACTGACTACAATTTGCGTTACCACTGTTGACTCTTCGTATTTATGTTCCCGCAGCTGAGGATCACAGAGCGTATGATGGAGAATACAGATGATCAGCAGGTACGAACCAGAAACGCCCCAGGCCAGAGTCCTGGTAGTCTGTACATAAACATTTCTACGTTACGTAAGTCTACCAATTAGATCAGAGCCGTGAAGAAGAAAAGTACTTACTACTATAGTTCAGAAAGTCATGGGTGACCTTATCCTAACAAAGACTCGGGTATTTTCTCGAGGAATCACAACCAGTCCTATTTAAAAAGAACACACATTAAAGGCACTCTACTTTTATAACATTGTCGAGTGTGACTATGAGGTTCGCTACTTTACGTTTGGTGTTTAGGTGCAGGCACTGATGTGTGATCAGATGGTAGCTCTTGTGGACATTGTGTTGGATGGTTACGTGTGTCAATTAGAGTCACTGAGGTAAGCTCTCTGGGACATCTTTTATGGTGGGTACATGTGCTAATTAGAGTCACTGAGGTAAGCTCTCTGGGACATCTTTTATGGTGGGTACATGTGCTAATTAGAGTCGCCAATGTAAGCTCTCAGGGACATCGGGCTGGATGGTTGAGTGTCCCCAATGGAGTTGCTTAGGTAAGCTCTCAGGGACATCGTGTTTGATGGTTAGATGTGCCAGTTAGAGTCGCTGAGGTAGGCTCTCAGGGATATTATGTTGGATGGTTGCGTGCGCCAAATGGAGTAGCTGAGGTAAGATCCCAGGGATATATGGTTAAGTGTGCCTGCCAGCTAGTCGTAAGTCGTAAGGATTTCCAGCGTTTACAGCGAAACCAATAAACGTTTAAATAGCAATTGATGATAGAAATGTTGATACAGACTCAGTAATTGTACTGGTAACTGTAGAAATACTGACATGTGTTGTTGATTTGATACAGACACTGTGATAAGTCTGGAGACCGTTACGATGAAGTGGAGCAGAAATTTGAGCAAGACCGATACAACCTTATCCTCCCTCTAGGTACTGTTATTGTAGCTCTTACGGCCGATTTAGACAGCCCGATTTAGTCGTATGCGACCTGCCTACATGTCTTAGCCCTAAATTACACACTACGACTTGCGTAGTCAAGCATCGTAGCGGAGTCTTAGGCTGATTTAAACACTCTACGACTCGAGTGGTAGAGGGGTCGCATACAACTGAATCGTTGTCTCTAAATCGGCCTTAAGTATTACTGCTGTTCTGAAAGGAAACGTTTTTGTTGTTCCTGGTTTTGGTGCTGTCGTTGTTGTTGCTGTTGTTCTCATTATCGTCGTCGTTGTTGATGGTGATGTTGCTGCTGATGGTGACCATGATGATGATGATGATGATGATGATGATGATGATGGTGGTGATGGTGATGGTGATGGTGATGGTGATGGTGATGGTGATGGTGATGATGATGATGGTGATAGCGAAGGCGATGAAGACGATGACGTTTTTTTGCTTATATACGACGCTTTGTTATTGCTACTACTGATGGTTGTCAAGTCGTAGTCAGGTCGACAGGGTGCCAGCTGAACCTTTCGAATCTATTTTTGTAGCCAAGCTGGGACATCACAAGTACGCAAGTTCCCTTGCTGAGAAATACCGCGAGTTTGGAGTTCTAATTGAGCTGTGTGAATCGCGCGGAGACCAGGACACTTTGCAGCAATACACAGTGCAGTTCAAAGACATGGTAAAGACTCAGTTCAGTTATTTCCCATAGCGTCTAGATTTCAGATATTATTGTTATTACGTATTATGTTGGCGACCATATTTTCGAGATTTTTTTTCTTCCTTCATAACGACTTCTCTGACTATCTACTTCATATTTTATCATTCTATCTATCAACTTTTCTCATCCTTTTATCTTCTCCCTTGACAAGGGTTTTTCTGACTATATGTTCATGGGTACATGGATATTTCATCATTCTATCTGTTGATAAAGTCCATACTTTTATCTTCTACCTCGACTAGGGCTTCTCTGACTATCTGTTTATTAAGTGGTACATGGATATTTCATCATTCTATCTGTTCATAAAGTCTCATCCTTTTATCTTCTCCCTCGTCTAGGGCTTCTCTGACTATCTGTTTAAGTGGTACATGGATATTTCCTCATTCTATCTGTTCATAAAGTCTCATCCTTTTATCTTCTCCCTCGTCTAGGGCTTCTCTGACTATCTGTTTATTAAGTGGTACATGGATATTTCATCATTCTATCTGTTCATAAAGTCTCATCCTTTTATCTTCTCCCTCGTCTAGGGCTTCTCTGACTATCTGTTTAAGTGGTACATGGATATTTCCTCATTCTATCTGTTCATAAAGTCTCATCCTTTTATCTTCTCCTTCGTCTAGGGCTTCTCTGACTATCTGTTTAAGTGGTACATGGATATTTCATCATTCTATCTGTTCATAAAGTCCATACTTTTATCTTCTCCCTCGTCTAGGGCTTCTCTGACTATCTGTTTAAGTGGTACATGGATATTTCATCATTCTATCTGTTCATAAAGTCCATACTTTTATCTTCTCCCTCGTCTAGGGCTTCTCTGACTATCTGTTTAAGTGGTACATGGACAAGGGGGAGAGGCACAGGTTATTGAGCCAACCAGCCCCTCAGCATGACAACCTCGCCAAATTCCTCTCGTCTCACCATCATCTCAGCTGGCTCCACGACCTTCATACCAAGAACTTCTTCAAGGTAGTGAAATGATAATACAGTCAAAAGGCAACTTGCACTAAAAAAAACACGTGTCCTTTTGGGCAGTGGCAAACTCGCATGCGAGTACGGCGAGTACGGCAGACTAATGTCATAAAGGGCTTGATTTCATTGAAAGATTTTTTTTCATCATGGCGATTCAACATTGCGTCGTAAACATGTTTTGGGATATTGAATATTTCGGAAATTCTGCTCCCGGAATATCTTCATTAGTTAGATTCACAAAATCAGCAGTAGCATCGTTCGGTTGAATTGTGTTCCCTAAATTGTCCCAGCGCGCTTTTCGCTTATCAACTGGACCCAATTCCCGCACAACGTAAGAAGGCGAATCAAACAACAATACGAAAAGATATTCATATTTCAAATCTTTTTGTAGGCACACGAGACGCTACGAAATCTCGCTGACAAAGAAAGCGCCCTACTCTCAAGGAAAAAGGTAAAGTAAAGCCTTCAGGATTTTATAACACTGCTACATTGAGTACCTTAAAACGAGGACACTCTTTAAATACTCGTTACCCCAGAAAGTCTTCGATACAGAACTTCTTTTATGTCATGTTATCAGGTAGATCTCACTGTTCTTTTATGTCTTGTTCCCATATACATATATCACTGTGTTCTTTTCTGTCTTGCTCCCATGTAGATATCACTGTGTTCGTTTATTTCATGTTTCCATGTAGATATCACTGTTATTTCTGTCTTACTCCCATGTAGGTATCACTGTGTTCGTTTATGTCTTGTTTCCATGTTGATATCACTGTGTTCTTTTCTGTCTTGCTCCCATGTAGATATCACTGTGTTCTTTTATGTCTTGTTCCCATATACATATATCACTGTTTTTTTCTGTCTTGCTCCGATGTAGATATCACTGTGTTCTTTTATGTTTTGCTCGCACCTAGATCTCACTGTGTTCTCTTATGTCTTGTTCGCATGTAGATCTCACTGTATGTGTTCGCTTATGTTTTTTTTTCCCATGTGAATATCGATGTGTTCTTTTGAGTCTTAATCCCATGTAGATATCACTGTTTTTTTATGTCTTGTTTCCATGTAGATTTCACTGTGGTCCCTCACGCCTTGTTCCCACCTAGATCTCATTGTATGCGTTCTTTTATGCCCTGTTTCTTGCCAGACCCTGTTGAGTCTAAGCAAGCTGGCGTTGCTTGCAAGCGATGAGGACGAGGTTGTCAATAAGATCGACGAAGAGGCTGAGATTAACTGTATGTACCCCTCCTTTTATTTTACATACTATCTGGGCGTGGCCAAAAGCGTGACTTCAAGGGCTATCAAGCTCCCTCCCCTTACTTATTTTTTCAACGAAAATACAATTCTCTAGATCATGGGTGATCTCTTGCAGCAAGTTGTATTTAATTGCTCTACTTGGAACAGCGTGAATGTCAGTTTTACAAAACTATGAAAAAAAGTTCTTCCAACTACCGTTCATCTAAGTTCAAGGGGCTAGGGTCTTCACTTGCATAACTAGTTTCCACATGAAGGTCAAATTTTCCACGGACAACTCGTAGCATGAAAACCCTTGATAGGAAGGATTGAAATGTCAAACATGCCTACTATGTTGAGCGATGTGTAGAGGTTGGTTCTCCTAGGGCGCAAGTGCAAACATAAACGCAAACGCAAGGAAATCAAGCAGTTGCGTTCTCTAGCGCTTGCCCTTACGCTTGTGTTCCAGTGAGAATCAGAAAATAAGGTGATTTGCTCATGCTTCCTTGTAAGAACCAATTTTAACTGAAGAGAGTTTAATTCAGCTCTCGGTGTGATTGCCTTAACAGCGATTAACAACGAGCACGCGATCATCTTCCATCAGGAGTCTCTTCCCCTAGAGGTGATTCAGGTAAAGCGCACAACTCGTCAACACAAGAGCGCAACACACAACCCGTTGGCATATCTCCTCATGATAGACACAGCCTCAGGCTTGATACTTCTATTTCAAAAAGGGTTGCGTGCGGAGAGTCAACGTAGTGTAGTCCGTATTAAATAAACAAGCGACACTTCGCGAGTGCAGCCTTATTTGAAATGGGTGTTTAAAATGAGCCACGTTACGCAATTGGGACCGGATGACGATGTCTCGAGGAGCCGCAGTTTGCCTGCATAACGCATAATCATAACTCAATCCAATAAATACCATACAGGTATGTGAGGGTAACTTCTAAAAGGTTGGCCTGTATGCCTAGCCAGAATACATGATATTTAAGAAACCGTCGAAATATGTAAGCTCTAGACACAACAGAATAATCAACTAAGCTTGGATTACATAAAATTTATTAAGAATAACCTGTATTTAAAGCGACCTTAACCTCTGATAGAAAGCGTTCAGGGGTCGAGATGGAAACAATCTTCAAGCAAAGCCCCCCCCCCCCCCTCCCTCGACTTACCTTTGTGGTAAACTCTTTGCAATTTTAAACACAGCAATTTGACAAACGGATACACGGACAGAAAAACGAAAAACGTGATTTGCTGAGCGTGTGTTGTTGTTAAGCAGGGAGAGATGGAAAAAGAGGTCTGTTCAATTTTTCGCATTATTTTTTTATTTGCAGCACTCAAATCTCAGCTTCGATAGCATGCCGCCAATTCCATGCGAAGAGCTAATACAGGTACATGGCTTATTAAGAATTAAAGAAGAACCTTAATATTCACAGTTGAATTCTACAAATGTTTGAAGTGAGCTTGAAGCTCCTAGGTTGTTATGTAAAATGGTGTGCTAATGGCATCATGGGCAACTGAAGTTCTTCGTTCTTTTTTCCATTAAGCTCTACATTGGTGATAAGAACCGTAATTCGGACGAGCAGGATTTCAAGAAAGCGCTTGATCTTCTGCAACTTATGGTGAGGTCTTGTTCATTTTTTTCATTTTTGACTTACCAGCCCTATATTTGGACGTTTACCCATGAAACAATGCGGGTTAAGACACATGGATTCTCTGAGTGCAGTGTATAAAAATGTTTGGAACCACCGAGTGATAATGCACTGACGTTTTTACAATGCTATTTTTCTAGCACTCCAAGAGTTAAAACAGTAGCGGATCTAGGGGGGGTTAAGGGGGTTTAACCCCCCCCCCCCTTTGTGCTGCCATAAAGCCATATGTAACAAAAAAAATTACCCCCTCCCCCCTTTGGCACTGAGCCCCCCCCCATTTTAGCGAAAAGCTAGATCCGCCCCTGGTAAAGTCCAAACCAAAAAAATCGGGTAATATCCTTTTTGCGAGCTACGACGATTTCAGCAAAGCATTTGACAGTGTACCCAGAAATAAACTTTTCAAAAGACTGGAATTGGCAGGAATAGCAGGTTGTTTCCTTGACGTACTAATTTCAATGTATGCAAATGATAAATCCTCAGTAAAATTAGACAGTTTTTTGGCGACGGCATTAAGATGTTACACAGGAGTGAAACAGGGGTGCATGATTTCGCCAACTCTATTCAACTTCTACCCAAGTAGCCTGCCAGAAAAACTCAACGCTAAGAATAGGGATGACTGTGAGATACACAATAGGACCTTAACATGAATGCTATACGCAGATGATCCCTCGTAATATGCTCAAGATCAGCAAAAGGGTTACAAAGCTACCTTGATGTACTAGCTGACTTTTGCGACAAGAGTGAGCTTTCCGTTAATCTAGACAAAACCAAAGTACTAATCTTTAATAATTGCGGAAAGATACTAAAGAACTACATATTCCGTTATTAACATAATCTGATTGAAAATGTGAAATCATATAAATACCTGGGCGTTCATTTCAGCGCATTCGGAAATTTTAGCTTAGCCAAACAAGAAATAAAAAAGGTAGCCCTAAAGACTCTTTATAAACTGAGAAACGAAATGGGTGAACATTTTCGAACTATTGTACCCCTCACACTAAAATTTTTTGACGCCTTAATAAAGCCAATTCTTTACGGCAGTGAGTTTTCGGGGGTAGACTGCAAAGACAAGATAGATAAAGACCCCATCGAGGTAGTACACACAAAATTTATTAGATGACTTCTAGGGGTAAACAAATATTGCAGCTCAAATGCTTGCCGGGCGGAGGTGGAAAGATTTCCACTGCGAACCCAGGCTAAATGTAGAGCATTGAAATATTGGGGGGCTTTAAGAAATTCAGACCAAAATAAACTTGCGCGACAAGTTAGTACGTGAAAAGAAAGAATTCTGGACGAACAAAATTAAACATATTTTAAATCACGCAGGCCTAGGAGAAGTATGGTCAACCCACTCGACGCAGAAATACCAATAAATCTCATAAGACAGAGACTGACAGAACAACAAACCTGGCTCAATGAAATTTATAACGATGAAAGGAAAGACCCTCGACATAAAAACAAATTGAGAACATTTAAGAAATTTAAGAGCGTTCACAATTACGGAGATTATCTCTCACAAGTTAAAAATGTTAATCACAGAATTGCGCTAACAAAGCTTAGACTAAGCAACCACAAACTAGCTATTGAAACAGGACGTCACGCAAAACCGTACACTCCCCCTGAACAAAGAATCTGCCCAATATGCTTGGTTGAAGTCGAGGACGAAGAACACTTCATGATAAAATGCCCGGCATATAGTGAATTGAGGGAAGAAATGTATAGGGTTTTTCAATCCGCAACAAAACAGAATCTAAAAGCGATGCCTCCTGCCATAGCATTTTCGAAGGTGATTAGTTTGAAACAGGAGAGTGCAACCAATAAATAGCTCAATTTGTTTGGGAAGCAACAACAATAAGGGAAAGTGCTTTGTTATGAGAACTATATAATGACATCGCTACAAAGTACGATGATAGAGAATTTATTGTAAATAGAAATATAATTGAAAACCAATTGTAAATTTTTGTTTTTCAATATGAATGTATTTGAAGCAACGCCCGTGAATCAAAGATGAAAAGGTGCCAAATAAAATAATTGAATTGGAAAATTAAAAGGATACTCTGATATTTTTAGGGAGAAGCAGAGATTGATCAGAAAGAACACCTTAAGCTCATGATATGGTGTAAAGCTATCCTTCGAGACAAGTGAGTAAAAATATGATACAGTCACAGTTACTTAAACTCATGATATGGTGTAAAGCTATCCTTCGAGACAAGTGAGTAAAAATATGACACAGTCACAGTTATGTCCCATCATGCATTAGTAAGATAATTTGATTAGAAGGTGGTTGAGACAAAGTGGTTAAGTATGGTTATGCTCTTTAGAGCTCAATTCAATTTCAATTTATTTATTCCTTTTTAATATGATGTCCTTTGATGGTTATTTGGATGAGTTTTAAATAGATAATTTCTAAGATGTTCAAATGTGTGTTGTAGCTGGTCCTCGTTTCACGGGTCAAACCCACTGGATAGCGCAAGACAAGCCGTTTTTTTCAAGACCGTACAACTAGCGTACAGTCAAGGTATGGAGTGGATATTTGATGGCAAAATAGTGGTAGCCGAAAGATTGAAGTATTTTTATGAGGTGATAAAGGCAGTGGTGATGATAATCGACGATTGTAATGATGGTGATCATGATGACATCGATGCCGATGATAAAGATTATGGTGATATTGATTTAGGACATGATGATTTTCTAGGGAGAGAGGAGGACGAAGGCAACAATCTGTAATCTTGAATATTATGTCAGGGATAGTGTGTTGTGTGCTGACGATGACTGATAATGATGTTGGTGATGATGATGATGATGATGGTGATGGTGATGGTGATGGTGATGGTGATGGTGATGGTGGTGGTGATGATGATGATGGTGATGGTGATGGTGATGATGGTCATGATGATGATGGCGATGGCGATGAGAATGCTGATGTTGATATGGCGATAAGGATGGTCGTGGTAGTGGTGATGGTGATGATGATGGTGGTAAAGATGATAGTGGTGGCGATAATTATTATTGGGACCTGAAGCGACGACGACGGCAGAAAACAAAACTACGTTAGCTGCTGTAGAAATAATATCCTTATTTTATATTTATCTGTCTCTGACTGTAATGTTTTGCTTCTTCCATTGCAAATAAATTATTATTGATCGCCACGCGCGAAAACATCTTTTTCGATCGCGTTGTCCTAGCCGTCGTCGTCCTTGCTTAAGGTCCCTAATGTTAGTTATTGCTGTGATGGTATCGAAAGTGTTGATAGCGATGTTTATGATGATGATGAAGAAGATAAAAAAGGTGGTTGTAAAGCTACCGACTAATAACGAGTGCTATGTTAACCCCACAGGCCTGCATTTGTCAGAGTTTATGCCGACCATCGAATCCCTTCTAGCTTCCGAGGAACTAAGAAGTGCCGGACTATCAGACAACCCTCACTTTCGCTACCTTCTCAGCACAGGCTACGAGCAAATTCAGAGGTCCTCAATGGACGAGTCAGAGGCTATGGAGTAGCTGTTCAGTACATGCAGGGCGAAGACAGACGGCCTGCTTATATGGATGCCCGACAAGGCGAAGACGTCACGATGGATTCATGCAATAAAGTATCGTAGTCCATAAGGTGATGAACAAGTCGGTGAGACGCTGTTCTTAAAGGGTCCGTGTAATCATTTGAGCATGTCATACCTGATATTCAGAGAGTACGAGGTTTCCCAAAGAGTTGGGGCTTGTAGAGCGGCGTCTAACCAGGGAAAGGTTTAGGTTTCGTAGAGGAAAAAGACCACGCCCATTTCATCATCCAAAACACAAAGAGCAATAAATATCAATTTTAAAAGTACAAAGTGTTTTTATTTTGCAAAATATGGAAATACAAAAGGTATAAAAGCCTTTAACTAGCCAGGGTATTTGTGGGATTCTGTTCGCAATGATATGAGGTTTGTGTGATGGGTTTGGACTTACCCGAGAGGTTATTTGGTACCTCGTTTAGTAATCTCGAATTACGGTGCGGTTTTTTTACCCGTGAATACTTGTGGCTTTTGGATGTCCTTGAGCGGCTGTCTCATCTCGTGTAAATGGCGCTGAGTGAGGCATTTTTAATTGCCGGGAAAAAGCTACCCAACTAGGCTTTTGGATAACCACTTTTCTCCATTTACAAGGGTATTTTACAATAATGCGATGATTCATCAGATGTCAAAGTTACATAGAGCATTGGCAATGGTATTGCTGATCGCGTTCTCCACCACTCCTCCACAGTCCCCCCGCGCGAACCTCTTGGCGTAGTGCGTTTGGTCGTGCGTGGCCCCAATACGACTGTTACTGATCTGAAAAGCATCCACAACTTGTATGCCATTTTCCCTCATTACCGCATCGCTCAGGCGGTTCCACTGTGCCACTCGGGAAGGCGAAGGGTTCTCGATCCACTCCACAACAGCCTTGTCGTCCCGCCACGGCAAACTCACCGTGTTGACCCACAAGAACCTCCTCTGCCCTTTACTAGTATTCATTCTCTTGATGGCTTCCGCGTACGCTTCTAGCTTGCTTATCATGAATTTCTCCTGGGTACTTTCTCGTAAAACCCAGTGTCCAAAGTTCATCATGAAAAGCTTCACATCGAAGACTGAAGAAGGGAGCTCCTTTGAGAACATGGACCGCCGCGTTTTTGGATGAACGTAAACCTCGTTTGGGAGCTGTATGTCTGGGAAAGTGATGGGCCAGCGTGTCCCGCGCGCGTCGAAAATCCACTCTATCCTCGGGATCTTGTTGAACACCATCTTGATGTGGGTTTTGATGCAGCCGTCACAGTTGCCATGGAGACGTGTCACCCAGTGATAAGTGCGATACCGCATGTGGGAGTCGCCTGTTGAGGAAAATGAAAGAAGTATTGACTTGTAACAATCGTTATGATTGTCATTGCTTGGAATTACCCTTAGACCTAGTTTAAACGCCGTTCTTTTCATGTACCGTTCCAAATGCATGTAAATGAACCAATTCGATTGTTCTGCGTTTATTTGCATTTGAAACGGCACATTGAACGAACGGCGTTTGAGCTAGGTCTTAGAGTTCTAGTGTATCGTACAGCAGAAATCAGCCTTTACTTATCGCTAGCTTTGTCGGACTACTTTTTTTTTTGCCATTCTCATAATATAGTTACCGGGGTTCAATTGCATATTTAATGACTCACCCGTAAAGGCGATATCGCTCCATCCATTCTTGGCGAAGCACCTCTTGATTTCCTCATCCGTGTAATGATGCAGCTGACACTCGTACGGGACCCAGTGAAACCCGTGAATTTGATCAAAATCGAACAAAGGATCTTGTACCCACGCGTCGCACTCCTCGATACCTGCGAGTTTCCCGCACTCAACCCACCGCCCGCGGGATGTCCCGCTCTCCTCCTGGGTACAGTAGCGGGTGTATCCCGCGGGTGGGGTGCCCATAGTAACCCGCAACTCGAAAGGGCTGTTCTGTACTTGCTGCAGCACCGCGTTCTTGTGGGACCTGAACTCGAGGCTCTCGTGATTGACATATGTCAGTATCACCATAACGATGTAGCTGTCATCAAAGGTGAGTCTCAGGGTGGCGTTGTAAGTGTCGTCTCCTATGTGTGTGACGTCACCTGTGACCATCTCGTGTGAGCCGAATGCTTGGACGCGAAAAGTTGACCCGCCTGCTACAATCCCGCGGGATTCCCGAGACTTGCAGGCACCTTGTGGTGATGGCTTCACGATGATTGAGAAGACCTAATATTGAAGATTTCTTTAAAATAATGTGATTCCAGGTCACACGCTCTCACCTACCAGCCCTTCAAAACATTTGCAGCCACACGCGCCCTCACCTTCCAGCCCTTCAAAACATTTGCAGCCACACGCTCTCACCTGCCAGCCCTTCAAACCATTTGCAGCCACACGCGCCCTCACCTCCCAGCCCTTCAAAACATTTGCAGCCACACGCTCTCACCTGCCAGCCCTTTAAAACATGAACGGAAACATTCTCTCACCTTCCAGCCCTTAAAAAACACATTTGCGGCCATACGCTCTCTCACCTTCCAACCATTTAAAACATGTGCAACCACACACGCTTTCACCTGCCATCCCTTTAAAACATGTGCGGAAACATTCTCTCACCTTCCAGTTCTTAAAATAGAGCATTTGCGGACACACGCTCTCTAAGATAGGGCAAACTCTATCTTACCTTCAGTCTTTTAAAACATTTGCGGCCACACGCTCTCTCACCTTCCAGCCTTCTGTAAGTTTTGGTGGGCTCACGGTATAAAGACATCCTAGCTCAGGTACGGTCACAGGCTGCGCGCGCTTGGTTCGGTCTCGCAGCGGCTTCCAGTGTTGCCTACACAGCAAGAACACGACGGCAGACACGAGGAACACAAGAAGCAGTCGCGACGGACGGTAGAATGCGATGAGGCAGTCCAAAAACGCACCCCTCATCACATGGTCAACGCATCTACAGCAACTGGGGTCACGCGTTAACATGTTAGTATATCGTAAAAAAAAGTAAACGCGCCCGTTGTCACATGCTCAACGCATTTACGGCAGTACTGTTCACTTTGTGTTAACAGATTGTGAAGGGAGTATATAGGAAAAAGAATAAGGGAACGCGCCCTTCATCGCTTTATAAACACGCCCACACCTACTGCTTGGTCTAACACTGACGTTTTAGCACATTATGCATCAGTGTCGTTTTTCTCGTTTGATATAGATTTCGACATTGAAGTTGCATTTAATATCTCCGTGCTCCTGTGAATTATTACGTATATATTTGTGATCTGACGTGTTTTATGCCAGGTTTAGGAGGCGTTGGTTTTACGCCAAAAAAAACTATTTCATTCTGCCTGCATTTCAGCTTTCAGACGTTTCCATCACGGTCCATCGAGAACATCAAGGGCGTCTTCCCCCCCCCCCCCCCCCCCCCCTGGACCCTCCACTGGACGTTGTCGTCTCACTGCACCGTTATGTTACTGTTGTAGAAATAAAGCTCGTTTTTTTTTTTTTTTTTAGTAAACGTTTGTATGATTCCATTCAAACTCATCTGAAATCAAGCCGGGTCGTTTTGTAAGGCTTAGAACAGTAGAAGTCGCAAACCCCCCTTTTCAAGGTTCATTTATTTTTAGCGGCCTCTTTTCCTGCCTCTCCCTCGGAAAAAATGTTCCCTGGCCACTCCCTGGCAAAAAGTGCTCCAGCAATCGACGTTACACTTTGTATGTTACGAACTGGTCATAACTTACAAACTAAAATTTAATTTGACGGCCCACGGTCATTGTTGCTTTATTCGATGTCATCGAATAAAGCAACAATGGCTGCACGCTAAATTTCGATGACGACCTTAGCAATATCAAAACAGCTACTTGATCAACATAAAGTGCATTGACACAAGTAATCTAATACAAATCTTAACACCTTTGTTTACATTGCCACTTAACCAATTATTAACTTATTAACCCTCGTCATTGTCGATCCTCCGCGTTTTGCCATGACCCAAACTCACCCGCCGAACAGTCGTCGGACCCTCAGCATGTGTATTCATGCATTTGTTTACTTTCTCACTGTCAGCTAAACCCAATAATAAAGCAAGACTGCTACAGAAACTGGAATTTTTGTGTCGTCTGACAATTTTCGTGATTGACAGGCTAAAAGTTTAGGACTGTTATTTTAAGTGACAAGAACCTGCAAGCGAGGAATCGTCATTGTCTATATCGGGCTCGTCGCAGATTCTTCGAAACTTCGAGCAAAAATATATAATTTCTCGGTCAAATGATTCGCTAAAAAACTAAATGCTTGAAAGCATCCCAGCATAGCTCGACCTCTAAATGATGTCAAGATGAAGAAAATCCAAAATATTTTGTGTCGCTTTTACCTTTTTTTTGCTGTTTGTTTTCTTGTTTTCTTTTTTTATGACCTTTAATCGACTTCACAGACAATAGTACAGTGCATGATCGAATCCATGACTACACAGCATAGAGCGAGTGTTGGTTTATAGGACATTTTGATATTTTAAAGGTTATGCAATATAAGTAAAAACAATTAAAATAATTATTACTCTACTGGACGCCATGTTCGAACAATAGAGAATTTCATCTCATGAACTCAACACACTTTTGAAATTCAAGAACACTTCTGATTAAATGCCTTTGGAGTTTTTTTAGAAACACAAAGCTCCAATGAGTGAAAACGTAGTTTTACTACTCACCTTAGATTCCATTGGATTTATTTTTTGTTTGTGGCGGATTTCAAGTAAAATAGACAATGCATTCCATCCGTGTTTAAATTTCTCTCCCTGAAGATCCCATCACCGCTGTAGATACATTGGATGGAAAGCGATTCACATCCAAGTTTTTCGCATTTCTCTTGGATTAGAAAATCTGTGCAAATAGTGTTTTAAGATGGTCTCATGGGTTTTCAAGTTGTATGTCAGCGCGCCATGACATTCAACACAAATGAGGGGCTGACCGCGTGCGCGACTGGTGACCCGGTGGACTGGTACCCGTTAGCGTTACCATGGGGACCACACTGAAGATGTATGCGAAACAACAATGGCCAATCCGAAGTAACACACGGTCTAATAGAGAAACGCATTTCAAAATCCGGTTCATTCCTTGATAAAAAGTGTCTTTTAACATCGGGGAAGAAGTAAGAATCCTCCCAGAACCATTCAAAGACAATTACTGACAGACAGTACTGTCACATACAGTCCCTCTCATTGTTGAAGTCTATTGCAACACAGTCCAGTGCGACACGTGTAGTAGAGGCGCTTATTTATATTTTCCCTCTGAAGCGAGACGCTCATTCGAACAAATGTCTTCAAAACTTATGTGTTCTTTGGGAGCCCCATGGGGTCTGCTTAAAAGTATTAGAAATTCATGGACTGGGCTGCAATTCGTTTCCGGGAGTTTGCATTTCTAGCCTACTTTTCTTCATGCTCTTTAACAATTTTTTGTCATTTCCTGTACAATACGCTCTCGGTCATTAAATGTCCCGAGTAAAATAGTATTTTTAGAACTTAATCCCGAATTCCACAAGTCAAGATAATGCTCTCCTTTTTTCCGGTTGCACACTGTTCAGGTTTAGAATTGTCACTGTTTAGAATTGTCACTGTTTACTTTACAAAGGGTGAATGATCAAAGCATTTACAAAGAATAGGTTTTTAATATACCGGCCTATCCGTTTTCATCTACTATTACAAAACATTTAGAATCCAACCTTACTTAAACACAATTTTCCCAAAGTTAAAATAGGGTAGGGTGATGCTAGGGTAAGGCAGAGTATTTTAACTCAAATGTTTAATGAATTGATGAAGTAGAAAACACAAGAGATTTTCTAGAAAGAACGGGAATAAGGTGATGGTCGTAGGGATAAGATTAGATGCGAGAATTTCGAAATGTGAGTTCTCTCTTGTTCTGTACAGGATACCCCCCTATCCTCATTCTAACCCGCCAAATAATGCTTGTTTCGAATAAAATGGGAAACCTGTGGAGCGAGGGACGAGTTGCACTGGATCGGTTGTAAGTTGAATTCCAACCTAGTTCCCAGGGTCTTCTGGGTAATTTTCATTATGGCGTCCATATTGAAAATTACCCAGAACAGCCTGAGGACGAGGGTGATTGAATCCCGATATTCTCAGAAAACCCTGTGCACCTCGGCCTTCATCATTTCAAAAGCATCCCCAAACGAGAGTGGAAGGCTATCATTGGGCTAACAAACAAACCAGGCTAATTACCAAAGACGTTTTTACCAGAACGACTTTGTGATTTGTGTATCAAGCTGAGTTCATTGAAAAAAAGTTTTTGGAAAAAAACATTTTTGAACCTGATTTCAGAGTATCCAGGAGAAAACACTTCTCACCCTCTTTGAGTTTTGGATGGGGCTTCAGGGCCGTAGCAGAGGGTGGGGCACGAGCCCTTCCCAATATTTTTAAAAAGGGAATGATCCTAAGGGGCGTGGCTGTGCCCCCCAATATGTTTCTGTTTTGTGCCCCCCCCCCCCCCCCCCCAATCTTACATGTCCTGCTCTGGCCCTGGGCTTGTAGCATGTTGTTAGTGAGTTGAATTTTATAATTCAATTATTTATCTTATCATTATTTTATTAAACATTACGGTACTCTATATATATACGTCTTGAGGTATTAGAAAATTAGTAGAACATTACAATTTGTGTTACCTTTGTCTCCACAAAACTTTGTTAAAATATCACTTATTTCTCTGCTAGCGCCAGCAGAATCAATAAAAATTCCTTTTCATCACAAAGATGTTAAGTGACAACCAACTTGTTTTACTAAAGATCCTTAAAATTGCCAATGAAAAAAAAATAACGGTTACACTTGGTCTGATTCTACGAACCCACAAACAGGAAAGACCTGAATCCTTTTACGGAGAAATCCACCCTATACGTAAACTTTTTCTGGAATACATCCTTTGCACTTCGATTCGTTTCTCCTGTCTCCATTCTCACTACTGCTGGCACGGAGGGGGAACTGTCTTGCGGGAGAGGGGTTGGGTCTGTTATTATAAATCGCTCTCGCCGTAAAGGGCGGTCGAGAAGGACATGTAATCTAGTGCTCCAGGGACGGCGTCCTTGCCTTCGTATGGTGCCATGCGCGCAATGCAGTACTCGGCTTGGTCAGGTGGCAACTCTCGGCGTAATTCCTCTGCTGTAATGAAGGGCTGCGAACAAGGAAAAGTCATCAGGGATCAATTACTGAACTTTATGCAAAGCCGGCTCTTGCGACATCTGAAGGAATCCCAACAAATCTTTCTTGCATTTATTCTATGAATTCTACTTCCTTGCGTCTCACCTTATCTCCAGCCAGAATACGGAACGACTCCATCACTTGCTCTGCGGTGTCAGAGTCAGCGGTCTCTCTGGTCATGAAATCGACAAACGCCTGGAACGTGACCTTGCCTGTGCCGTTAGGATCCACAATGCCTAGCAAGCGCTCAAACTCGCGGTCACCCTGGTACAAAAAGAACAGAACACGTGATCATAAACAAGATCGACACCATCATGGTCATCAGCAGGAACACAAACAAAAGGATAATAAAATAACATGACCATCAGCAAAACAAATATCGTCAACATCAGCAACATTAAATAACATCAAAATTTTCAACATCAACATAATGATAATCAACATCAGCAACAATTTTCAACATCACAACAATCACAATTTTCAACATTAACAATAACACCACGATTAGCTACAACATCAGCCAGACTACCTTGTCGCCCTCCTTGATGTTGTAGCCCAAACTAACGAGACACTGCTTGAATTCGTTCGGTTCCAGCTTGCCTGTCTGATCCTGTTGAAAGACAAACAAAGATCAACCTTCAGCTCCTACCGGAAAGCATATTCTTAACACAAAAGCAAAAGCATACCCAATGAGTATGTCCTTACATGAAACACTTTGAAGCTTATTTCTAAGTGCGAATATGAGAATTGTTTCATTTCGATTGAAAATCGAGAACATAAAAGTAAAAAAAAAAAAAAATGAAAAGGGGCCTATTTATTTACTCTGTCCAAAAATGTGAAAAATGTTTGGATCTACATTATGAAAAGGGGCCCATTGACTTACCTTGTCGAATAAGTTTTTAAATGTTTGGACCACCATTAAAGAAAGGGGACTATTCACTTACCTTGTCGAATAAGTTTTTAAACGTTTGGACCTCCATTACGGAAAGGGGACTATTCACTTTGTCGAATACGTTTTTAAATGTTTGGACCTCCACAATAGAAAGGGGCCTATTCACTTACTTTGTCGAAAAAGTTGAAGGATGCTCGGAATTCCTTCATCTGCTCCTCTGTAATGCCCTTCGAGTCTCGTGTCAAGATCTACAAAAACAGCGGAAAGTACATTGGTCAGCTTGGGATACAGAAAAATTCATATTTTAACATTACAATTACTTACTTGGTCACAGCTTTAAAGAGAGAATGTTGCTAGTAACATAAGATGGGTTGAAATATCGAATTTTTTTAGAAGTATAGAAGATTGCTAGACGTATAGAATATCGTTCGAAGTATAGCTGATTGCAGACATCATAGTTTTTGATGGACAATCGTACTTACCTGGTTCTCGACTTCGTTGATGTTCCTGGCAATGGCAGTGAGTAGCTGCTCCCAGCCTACGCGCATCGCCTGGGATTCAGAAGGGAAGGTCACACCGCTATCCTTATCACTATTATCGTCAACATCCGTCAGCATCATCATAACTATCATCATAATCATAATAGACTTCCCGTCATTATTATCTTAATCATCATGTCATCAGCATCATCATTACTACCACCGTCGTCATCCCCATCATCATTACCACCGACATTGTTTTCACCATCAAACCACCACCTTCGACTTTAACATGACCGTCATCGTCATCTTTACTATCATTACCACCATCACTGTTTCCATCATCAAACATTATCCGACATCTTACCATCGTCATCATCACCATGATCACTATCATCATCGTACACATTTGATCGACATGTGACTCACCTCCATGGTATACTTGGTGTGAGGGTTCTCAAAGATAAGGGCCTGCTGCACTTCCTAGAAAGGAACATGTGCAGAATATTTAGGTCTTATAATAGAATAGGCCACGGAGATACACACATTGGCCAGGAGATACAATAGCATTTCTGGCACCTAACCTGGCAAGTAAAAACAATATTAATTGAAGGTAGACGGGTAGAGCGTACTTTTACATCCATCACAGTTGACACTTTTCTGCGTAAGGCTTGTTCATGATTGTCTCATATCCCTGCCCACAACTAACTGGCCTATGTATTTGTCTCGAAAAAGTCATATCCTCACCTGGTTGATAACTTCTAGCTCTTCGATGTTCGGCTTATAACTGGTGATGAACGTCTCCAAGTCCTGAAGAACTTGAAGATTTTTCTAAAAATTTCAAAATATAATCAGTAACCCATTAAAAAAATTCATTTAACTCTATTCTCTGGCAAAAAAGCGAAAAGGTTGACCTAAATGGTCATTTAGTTAGTTGGTAATTTAGGTAGATATACAAACCTCAAGTGAACCCTCCATGTGGAATCCGATCGTTCGGAGCTTCTCTCCCTGTTGTTGAATCCAGGGTCCTACCACATTGGCCTTGTTGGCGAACTCCACACGCAAACGCTCATTGCCTGGTTGCGGTTAAGGTACAACACACACACAAACTATTCTTTTGTAATTCATAGTATTGAGCCACTGTATTCCCCTCTCTACCATAACCAAATATTTAATGTAAGCCCAAAAAGAAAAACCGTTTTTGCTTGAAGTTTAGACGTCATTCTGTTAGAGAATGTGTTCCCCCTTGAAGTTGCCAAAATATAGTTTTTGCATAGGAAACGACACCGCATCCCAGGATTTCCAATCTTATTGAATCACACAAGAAAGCAGTTAGGCAACTTTACGCGGATGGATTCGCTTTGTTGACGTCAAAGGCGGTGGCATTTCAAAAATACAAATCTCTTTACTTCACCTTTGTACATGTATTTGGCGACCTTGCTGAGGCACATCTTTGCTAACTTTTAGCCTTTAACACGATTTAAACACACCATAAAAAGCATGGCTGCATTATATTGGCAAGGCATGTGGTAGGGGGCTCAGTTTAGGTTAGATGAATGGATACGGTCCTGTTTTGATCTTTCATCTCGTAGCAGAATGTCTCGCTTTGGTACAAGATCCACAACCTGATTCCAGCCTTCGTTAATATCCTAAACAACAAGTGAACAGGTTTGATGATTTCTCAATATCCTAAACAACAAGTGAACAGGTTTAATGATTACTTAATATCCTAAACAACAAGTAAACAAGGTTTATGAGTAGCACATAACAGGCAAAGGTTGGGGCAATACAACATGATGCAGACTGCTCTTCATTTTATCACTGAGATGATCAAGAAGTTCTCACCATGTCAGCCGCCATTTTGTCATCAAGCAGCCGGGAGTAAAATCTTTTTGCAAATTATTATATCATTCCTCTTAGCATTTGTAACGATTGAATTTGGTAAGCCAAAGTAGAAACTATATTTTTTATAGTAATTTCCTAATTTTGTCTGTCTGCAAATTACGCAAACGAAAACAAAGGTGAAGAGCATGTCAGTGATGGGACTTGCCTCCTTGCTGAGAGAAGTGTACGGATTCTCCTGACCACTCAAAGACTCGATCTGCACGGCGATGTCCATGATGGAGTTATACTCAGCTTGAGCGGCAGGCATGTTCTCCTTGAAGGCCTCATGGGCGTCAAGTAGTTCCTACAGAAGTGGTACATGATCAGGAATCTATTCGTTACGTTACGTCTTTGAGGTATCCTCAGACAATCAACAACAACAGACAACTGTGAAAGGCCTCATTGGAGTCAAGTAGTTCATACAGAAGTGGTACATGATCAGGAATCTATTCGAAACGTCTTTGAGGTATCCCCACACAATCAACAACAGACATACTGTTAAAGGCCTTATGGGCGTCATGTAGTTAATATGGAAGAGGCACATGATCATGATTCCATTCGTGACGTCTTTGAGGTATCCCACACAATCAACAACAGACATACTGTTAAAGGCCTTATGGGCGTCATGTAGTTAATATGGAAGAGGCACATGATCATGATTCTATTCGTGACGTCTTTGAGGTATCCTTAGACGATCAACGATAACAGATAACTGTGAAAGGCGTCATGGGCGCGAAGTAGTTAATGTGGAAGATGTTAATAATCAAATGAAACGAGCTTTGAGAACGTCTTTGAGAGGTCCTTAGACAATTAGCAATAACAAAATTAAACAGTGCACAACATTTGCCAATGTGATCAACAGTCAACATCGCCTTCCAATACAACATCACCCTTGCCAGCATAGTTTCGTGACAAGAAGGTTTACCTGAATTTCCTCCACGGTATGAACACTAAACATGTCCATCAGGTCTTCCCTGGCGCTTTCTAACCAGTTGTTAAACGGCTACAAGGAAACGAGAAAATACATTTAACACATTATCTCAAACTTAGATTATGAACAATGTAGTTTCTTACTGCCGCCTTCTTGGCAAACTCGAGACGGAGTTGGTCCAGGCTTTGTAGCCTCTGTTGCGCATCCTATAAGCAGAGAAAAACCATCGACAATCAGTTTAATTACCGAGATGGAAGAGGCAATCTACGAAAAGTGACAGTGCGTGATCAACGTCATTTGATTGAAATAACCTTAGTTACTTTCTTGAATGAGCAGATGAAAATGGATACTTCGTGTAACTCAGGTATAAAAAAATGCTTTATTATTCATCGTAGTTACCTCGAGTTTTTGGAGACGGTGCATAGTCAGTTCTCCAAGGTCCTTCCAGTCGTCACATATGTTTTGGCATCTGGCGTTGACCTCATCGATCTTGCTGTATTCCAAGGCACTGAAATTAAAAAGGCAAAAATGGTTATGACAGAAGAATAACATGCACAAAGATTACCGAGAAAGATTACCCAAGAACATTGGAACAGAAATGACATAAAAACGAAATGTTAAGTTTTTGCATAGTGCTTAATTAAACATGATCAAATGTGCTTCACATTGGATTATGGTTATGTTATGTCCCCAACAGGTTAATGCAGGGCGGTTAACATTCTTATCCAGGGGTGGATGGATTCACTGTCCCCAATGTAGAGAGCAAGGGTTTTGATACACCACTGACATCTACTGGCAAGTAATTAGTTGACTACTACGCTTACTTCAGCTCCTGTGCAATGGCCACAATCTGGTCCACTCTGTCTTGGTGGGCTGCAAGATCACTCTCAAAGGCCTCATGCTTCTTCATCAAAGCCTGTGATACCAAAGAGTTTATCAGAACATAACCACAGGTTTAATGTTATCTCAATCTTCTCCAGTTGAACAGTCTGAGATAAGTCTTAGGGGTGAGCATTAAATGACCAAAAAATCACCCACTTTGTTCTTGCTTACACATGAAAAACAACAAGAAAACTTCAAAATAACCATTCATGATTAAAATTTTATAATCACAATGGATAACACTGTTCAAATACCCCAGTTATTGGTAAGTCAAAGAATGCTTTGGAACTTGTTATTACTTGGGAGAGTAACCAGCTAACCAGGCGTCCTGGTTAGCACTCTAAACTTACATTAATGTCAGCTAGTGTGGCATCTGAATAATCATCTTTAGATAGAACAGCATCTTTGCCATTGGTCCAGGATTCGTGGATGTTACACTTGTGCCGAAACTTCTCGGCCAAGTGGTCCAACCTCTCCATTCTCCTCATTTCCATAAGAAGCCAATCCTCAAAGTCTTTCTCTGCCATCTCTAGACCTCCCCATGCATCATTAATATCGTTGATCATCTTCCCTTCAGAAGGAAGGTAAGCCGGCCTGTTGCTCAGTCGGAGTTTGGTTTGCAAGGTGTTGAAGTTAGTCTCCAGCTGTCCTTTCTCCTCAACTTTGGGAGGCTTCTCGCCTTTCCTGTAGTTCCTCAGTTCATCAAGTTTCCTCTGTAAAACGTTTAATAGATCATTTAAAGAGCCTGTCTCTGCCACATGTTTTATATAATATCGAGAGAGACACATGTGAGATATTTCCGAAATATTGATCTAAAAACAAAGTTCTTTAATTAAGGTCAATAGAAAATATCACAATTGCTCGCAACCCGTCGGTGGAAATGCCTGCTTTCTCTTTCTTCTTGGTATTTTGCTAGGCTGACAAATTGGCAACAACTTACAGAGGCCCTAACATGCAAACGATTACTGGGGGTTTGCCTTGATTATTTTTCTTAGAATCCTCATCATTTACCTGCATGTCTTTGAGAGTGCCGTCTGTATCTCTGGATGTCAACCATGGCATCGTTTTGTTGATCCAGTCTAGCAGCTTCAATTAAATTAGCAGTGTTACAGTCTTTGAAAAGTACTTCACATACACACATGGTTATCAACACAAGCTACAAATAAAGCGAAGCTTTATGTTGAACAGTATTTCACACACCCACAAGAGCCTCACAAATATCAAATAAGCAAACAGCTGAACCGTCTTTAAAAAGTAATCACAAACACAAAAGAGCTTCAACACAAGGTTGGATAGCTTTCACTTCCTGGGCTATAGTACTTCAAGTGCTGAGTGTAGTGATATAGCTGGGATTTACCAGCTATGTCATTACAATGGCCAAGAAATGCTGCTGTGAATTAGTTAGCCAACATTTCCATTGTTTAATGTGGTCAGCCTAGCAGTGACAAAAATAATGGCTAATGTTGGCACTATTTGTACAGGAATTAGGATTTAGCTGCTCTTCAATAAGAAAGGACAGTGTTATGGCAGCAAGCCAAATGTGCCAAACCCTAGCTATCTGTTTGAACATAAGCAACATACAGGGTTCCAAAGATTTCATACTTTTAAAATCCCAGGACATTGGTATCAACATTTCCTCCTTCACTCAAGAGTATTTTCACAAAAGGCTCTTATTGGAAGTTGATGTTGATGATGTTGCATACTTACATCACTTGCAAGCCGTTCATAATCCTCCATCATTCTCTCGTTATCACGGTTGATGTTCAGTACTTTGCCAATCCTCTTTGCAGCAGTATCCGCCTAAGAAACAACAGAAGGATTCATAAAAAAGGTTGGTATCTGATACCTACATAATGATGCAAAGCCTTATATCAGATCCATAGCAATCTTAAAAGAAATTGAAATAGATAGCTGGTTTTTTTAGCATTTTACAGCTGGTAAAAGCTGTAAGTGGTAGGTTCATAAAATAAATGTTTATATTAATTCCAATGTATTGAGGGTTAAATGTTTATGGTACGTCATATACCTGTTGGGAGCTGGTGAAAGCATGGTAGTACGATGATACGTATGTCATCACTGCTCTTTCATCTGGCCTCTCCGTCTCAACCATATCTAACATTCAACAAGAAAATGGACAAACTTTCATGTGGTATTCAAAACTGCTTATTCTCTTTAAGATAGACATGATAACACATAGGTTTGATTTGGATGAAAAATAAAATCCTGGCATAATAATGTTTAGGTCAGAATTTATTTCTCATTATTATTTGTGCATGAGCTTCATTAAAAAAATATAATGATAACAAGCTATAAAAGTAAATAGGCACTGATATAAGCTAGAAATTAAGTCAAGACAACAGTACATTTGAAGCACCTGTAAATGTAAGCTTTAGTTTTCCTTTAGTTTGCCACCACCAACACAGGTATAAAACAACATTACAACACTTAAGAAAGGAATGACAAGAATAAGACATACATAGACCTTTAAAAGTTGCTTAGCCTTCAAAGTTATCTGAGGCATATTGCTTGGTTGACATATTTATGTTTTTTGGTTTATGCCCCCCCCCCCTCTTTTGCTTGCAGCCTTAAGGGAGTTGGGACATTTCTCTGATGGCTGTTGCTGGGCAAACTTCAAGACGTTATAAATCCACCAAACATTGTTGAAATGGAATGAATTTAGGTATGGCATCATTGTTTATGTATTTCTTTATTTTGATGATGTCATCAGGCGATGACGTCAACACATGACGTCACAACAGAAACATTCTACAATTTTAGCTGTTGAAGTATCTGCAACTATTAATATAATTTTATAACATTATTCAGGAGGGTGCCTACAAAGTTACATATACATTTTATATTTTTTCAAATAATAAAATTTTTGCACAATTTTAAGTTTTTTACTCTTATTTAAATATATTCTTTGTTTTTTTTAATATTGGAAAATCGATTAGTTTTGTAGACAGAAACTAGGTGAATATTCTTTGCCTAAAAACATTGCGATCAGTGCACTCTTCTCAAAGATTATAGGGTTCGAAACGCAAACCAGAAGTAGAATTATCTACGCATGTACAATTGAGTATTGTGATAAAGCCTGGTTATGAATGAAAATGTTGTGAAAGAATTTTGTTATCAAAATATAGACTATTCTCTCGTTCTTTAACAGTGAAATATGCATTGAAACAACTCTTTTCTTGCTCAAATCAGCACTTCAGATCGCTAAGTAGTTGCCCTAGGTTAAAAATCATACTCACCTATTTTTGTTTAATAGTATTTGCTGTTTTAGTATGTTCTTCAAAGCTATGAATTTCACATGCACATAAATTGTTTTCCCACCATTTGATTTTCCTGCCTAAAAGTGTGAAGTTCCCTGATCATCACACCCGCATGTAACAACCGAATCGCTAAGTAACAAGAAAGGTCCCAACACCCTTAAGGGAGCATACATACCTTCAGGATCCAACATCCTTGGAATGTCCAAGTACTGTTCAGCCACATCAAATGCTTTGTTGAGGTTATACAGTGGATCTTCCTATAAGGACATAGGTAGAGCAAAAGTCAGATCTCAGTTTAAACAGGTTCAGGTTAACCAGAGGGAATCCTTCATCTGAAGGCGGCAGAGGGGGCTCACAAAACAAAAATTATCACGAGGGGAAGGGATCCCCTAAAATCATGTCTTGGCTTAAAAGGTTAAAACAAGAAACAAGACAAATTCTCAAAAAAGAGTGAATGTTTTAAAATCAAAATGTCAAAGTATGAGGCATGGTTAATTGGTGGATGTAATGTGTCGTTTATAGATAGAACATTTAACCCATTGACTCCTGGCTTTTTTGGAGCTGAATTTACAAAAAACAGACTGAAAACAGATACCTCCCCCCCTATTCTGAGTTTTATACAGCCCGTCAAAGTCAAACACAGCTGCACCTAGTCA
The DNA here is from genome assembly GCF_932526225.1 of Nematostella vectensis. NCBI lineage: Eukaryota > Metazoa > Cnidaria > Anthozoa > Actiniaria > Edwardsiidae > Nematostella > Nematostella vectensis. Next base: position 8,550,796 of record NC_064040.1, read on the forward strand.
GCGGTATCCAAGCTTCCCAACAGTGCTTTGCGGTCCCCACTTTTAATCCCTCGTCGATGTGCTGAAGCCAGCACAAGTTGATGGTTGCTTGTATTTTTCATCAAAAATACAGCTATGAGCATATTAGGAGAGTGTCTCAGGACATCATGAAGTCTTTTGGGGCATAATTGAGTGCTTTGCTTATGGATATTTGCAAGCAAAGGTGGATTCATGATGATTTTTTCTTGTTTGGCTTTGCCCAGATGAGAAAATAATTTTCTAATGAATCACCACAGCTCTCCTAAATGGTGTCTTTTCTGAAACCAAATTGATTGCAAAATTGTTTACACTGCTATTCTGGGTCTGTATGACCTGGAATTGATTCGTTTGGCTTCGGGGTGAAAAGACTTATAAAAAACCATCTGACTTTGGGGAGAGGAGTGTTGACTGGCCCTCCCCTCGTGAATTTTCCCCTGGATCTCCCAGAATGCTTTGCAATACGTAAAGATATTTTCGTGGTTGTTCAATCCTTCAAGAAATGGACATTGTGTTTTGAGGCCAAGGAAATGTACCTGGAGGATCAGAATAAAGGTATCTATTTGTGTCTTGAGCTGTGTTTGCTGATCTCTCTCCCTTGTGTGGTATTTTGAGCGTTTTATTGAGAGGGGTGATTCTGCTTTTCTCTCCTTGTTCGATTTGAGATTTGTCAAAGAACCTGTGCTATTATTTGGCTTAAGAGTAGATGCCAACACCTTGGTTGGATGCATATCTGCAAGACCATTTATCCCTTAGACTGATGCCTGAGTATTTTCATCTTGTTGTGTTTATTTTGAATTTATGAATTTTTTGGGTTGTGGGTACTTCCCAAAGCCGGTACAGGCCGGTTGAGGGGTCAATGTGTTAACTGACACATTCATTTTAAGATCTTATCCTTGTGTAAGATAAGTTTAACATTTTATGCATACACATATAAACTTTTAATTAATTTACTATAGTAAAAAGTAATAGAATTTTATGATAATTCATAAAGCAGAACTCATTCACAGTATAATTAACAGAGGGATTTTAAGCTGATAAGAATCTCAATGACAAAGTATAAACACCTGATGTAATTAAAGTAATCTCTCAACAGGGAAAAGAAACACTTAAAAATATTAAGCTTTTCCAGAGATGAAAATATCTAAGTAAACAACAAATTTTGTCATTGCTACAAGTAAAATAAGTAAGGCTTTTCGAAAATATACCAATGCTTTCTGGTTTGAATAGAATTATTAATGGACAAACAGAAACATATAGTACACAGTATTTCTTTCATTTAAAGCTTTAATACGTGACCTTTTGAGGTTAATATAACTCATAATAAAAGCTGGGATACTTATTGCTTAAAAAGCTGATCTAGCTGTTTAGCTCCAAGCAGTTGATACGGCTCCTGTTATCTGTGTAGATACAACTCATTATTTCTTAAAATATGTTGCTACTTATCAAAGAAGTAATTCCCACAAATGAACACCCTGGATATGTTTTACATATAAATTAAAATTCCAATGCAACAACAATAATATACTGCCTCTTATGCTTCAAATAAACTGAATGTCTAATTAACATGATAACTGAGACAAAATCCACTATATATAAACCAAAAAATATACTAAATTATCATAATGGTGTTTTCTAATTACTGCATGCCATTTGTGGACCTGACCAAAGCTGACCAAAGCTGATTTGAGCAAGAATCTGTTTTGATGGGACAAAATAATATTTTTTGTGCTTAACATGTCAACAAAAGAAATTATTCATCCACTCCTCATTAATATATCTATAATGACACCATTAAGTTGTCCCTGTCTATTTTAACAAATATTTAGTTCAGCTAGAACCACAGGTTTAGCAGAAACAAGACAAAAAGATTAACAATGCCAACAAATAAAAATTTGAAAACACAACAAAAAGTACAAAGACTTTATTATCGTTTAGTAAAGCTTGGCAAAGTTCATTCAAAGATTTGGTTTCACAAGTTTATAATTTTCGCTTGAGAGAGTCAAAGTTTGCTTGGGTCGAAAGTATTTTCCTGTGGGAACAATAAGCTCCATAATAATTTTATATAGATATAAGATAAACAGAGTGAACAACCCTATAGTTTATTTGAGGAACTCAAGATGTTAATGACGTTTAAGACTGACATTAAAAAATAGGTCAGGTTTCTGGGGCAATTTTTTTATGTTATTAATATAAGTTTTAATAAAAGTTAACCAAATAAAACTTTACAAAAATATCAGGGAACATGAGAAATTAGGAAAACTAATATCCATGCAACTGCAAACATTCTAAAACATTACGTCACTATATGAGTCATCCTCAAAAATAGTAAAATTAGTTTTTTTTATATATGTTTCCATTCTCTGTGAGATGTCTTGCCACAGTCTGACAAATTAAGGCTTTTCATGCACAAGTTTCAAATAGCCTTGTCATTACAACTAGTCAAAGGGAAGTTTGAAGACTGAAGTTTGAAGACTGACTGCAACTTGTTGGTGTAAATTATTTTATAAAAAAAGATGATTAGTAAACTAATTATTTGAAATTTATACTTTATAAAATAAAAACATGATGAGACCCAAGGTATTCTTTTAGTAGGACTGACATACATTTTGATAATATATGTGTAATAAGTGTAAATGTAAGCATTTCAGGAGCAAAAGTAAGATTGAGAAATAAAGAACTGGAAACTACGATACACCAAAAAATAAAAATGCAGTATTTGATAACAAATACATTTGACCAAGTTGCTAGACACAAATTTTGCAGTTCTAGATAAGTACAAATAGTACTTGTGACTCTAAAGAGTAACAACAGGCTAAGACATTATTATTTTACATGCTGTGCAAGTAACTTATGCTAATGTTACTTCCAAATTGTTCATCAATAACACTTTGTCTGAAAAATGAGGCGGCAGAAAACCAGGATAAGACTAGACATGAACCGCCAAAAAGGGTTGTTTCCTGTTTTGAAAACCGATCTTTCAACTTCTAATAATGCCAAATATGGCAATTGAGAATTGTTTATAACATTTTACAATAGCGCCCTGTTTTACAACAACAATTCAAAAGTCTTTAACAAAATTTTCCACTGAATATCTATTAAAATTTACGTTAAACGAAAATCACGTAGAAAATTAGTTCGTAACAAATAAAATATCGTAACATTAATTTTAATACTGTTTCTCCGATTGTTTGCGTGTTTTTATGTTTGAAATTGAGGGGCTTTATAGACTTTATTAAGTTTGATATCATTCGTTAGGAATTAACAAAGTTTGGCAGAAATTTTATCTGTAAATACGACATCACGAAATACCAAATTTAGGCATAAATAAAAGCGGACAGCGGAACCAGGATTAATGAAGCGTACTTAGATGAATATAGCTTTTCCCTACTTATCGCCGAGATCACACTAAACACATGTTTTATCTGGGAGAATTTTTTTCATCGCGCCTCGGAAAGGAAAACCAAGATTTAGAAATCTGAGCCTTTGTTTCTAAAAATAGTCGTCTAGAATCGAAGGCACGAGTGTTTTGGTTGAATGCATTTGACGTGTTATGCCAGTTCAAATACAACACGATGTATTGCATACACGAAATTCCTTGCACGCTTCCAAGACATGCATTCAATATAGCCCGTAGTTCACACCACACCTTTGACGAACTGCACAGTACAAGTGCAGGGCAAAATCTCCGCCGATAGATCAGATTACATTTCATAAACTGCAGGAAATGCTTTTGACATGTTCGCTAGTACATACCTTCCTCAGTGAATCGTAGTCGATCAGATCGGGTCTGTGGCGGTGAATAAGCGCGCAGAAAGCAAGACCATCTTTAAAGCTGCAAAGAACAATCGATCGGTGACAATGAACAAATTCAAACAACAACTGTTCGAACACAGTCTAGTCAATAGTTTAGACCAACAACTCGATCTACATGGGAAATTCGAGGGGGTTAATTGTAAAATAATGGCAAGAATACCTAGTTGTAAAGTTCTTAACGGAGACATTCTTGTATGGAGCTGTCTTTCGTTGACACCATAGCAAAAGACCATCTTTCGCAAACGAATCTGAAGCGAAAAAATTCGTTACAGTTCGTACAAGCTCGAGGTTTTGATAACACCTATGGCATTATATTTACCTTCGATTGCAATATCTTGGATAGCAAACCGCAAAATAATGGTCCAAATCATTCCAAGGGTCATTTTAAGGTTTCCATCTACGATTTCTATAGAGCAAAAACACAAAGACATGTCATGCAAACATATCTGGTAAGTCAGCCACTGTATTAGCGTGAGATAATAGATTTACCCTCAGCTCCAACGGAGACTAGCTTTACTCCTTTGCCTGCGACAAAGTCCAAAGCCTTATTCACGTTGGCAATTCGATGGAATCGCAGTTTTCCTCTCTCGGGATGAGGCAGTCTTTCGCCGGATATAATTTCCAGTAGTTGTAACAACAATACACCATCTCTCAAGTCTTCTTCGATCTCTCCGATTTGTTTGCCAGTTTTCCTCAGATGAGAGTTGCACCACGCTGTAAATGTCTGCAAGAAAAAAAGTACTCCAAAACGTTAATTACCCCTCGCTAGGGATTGTATTATTCATCGAATAATACAGGCGGAATTAGCAATGTTATCGCCCGATGGAACAGTAAAGTTAGTTACACCCCCCGAGTAAAGCTCGAACCACAATCGCTCTAAATTACAGCCCGGCGAAATAATAACCTACTTTCTTTTGTTGCCTCTCCCAAGCCGGATCAAGTAGACCTTTGTCTTCCTCCCCGTAAAAGTATCCATAGTATTCTTGCTCGTCTTCCGCCATGGTTTTACTTCGATGTTGGAAGCGACCAGAACCGAAGAGTTGTGAGAGCCAAACTCTTCACATTCGAAAGTCTCACGGGTTCGAACCCAGCTCGCCTCAGACGATCAACCGGAAGTGAATGAAGTGGCAAATTCTTCCGAGTGCTTTTTCGTGATGACATCGTGATTTCCGAGCTCTCACGGCAACGCTAATCGTAAACGACGACAGTATTTCTGAGCCCGCGTTGTTTGTGTACTTTCGTCTTTGGCGCGAAATTTTAGCGCTCAAAGTTGTGAAAGCAAACATCAAAATGGTTACCGACGAAGAAATAGAGCGAGAATTTGAAGAGTTTTCGATAACTATCGACGATGTTGGAATTCTTGATAAATGTAAGTGCAATCCCTTTTAATGTCAAGTGTTATTATCACCGGAGAACGTGAAAGTTGAAACAATGTTGGTTAAATCAATTTCTTTCTTGTTGTAGTGAAGGAAATCTGTTCGTCGTGCAGGCTGAATGCCTCGCAACTTTGCGAGGAATGGGTGGCTTTCTCCCAGGCATTGGAAGATAGTGATCCTACTCTTGCCACTTTGGAGCAATTCGAACGAAAGGTACAATTTATTTATTATGTTTCCCCCCCCCCCCCCACCCCCTCCCTGATAAGGAGTCCCCCCCCCTTTAGAATTGAAATGGTGATTGCCCTTTAGAATTTACATCCTTTAAGCATTCTGTTGCCAGGCTGGTTGCTGTAAACCAGTCTTTTGTCTGTAAAATGTTTGCCAAAATAATCACTTTTCCTGTCTTTTGACCAGCAAACCCATGAAATGAACAAGCGAGTCCAGACACAGTTCACTAAGATAGAGGCGAACACGAAGATGCACACCAAGGAAGACCTGGACAACCTGTATCCAGAACACACTAGGGATACATGTTACTAGTACTTGACAGAGAAACATTGGGAACCCCTATGTTGGAAACACTTGACATTCAACTTTATTATGACTTCCTATGTTACGCTTGACCTTAGGAATTTTGCAGGTGTTCTTTTCACAGCTTAATTATTTTATGTGACATACTGTTAATACATATGCTGACTCCTAGGTATTTTAAGCTTGTGTCAAGAGTTAGAGTTAACTAATGCGTATTCATGCATTACAATGGCTTGTGCCACATGCTATGTCAGTTCCTTGACATTTGTCAGAATGAGTGCCGAGGATGATATTCTGGACATGTATTCAACACCAGCAAACAAAGTTAGCTGCTACAGTAATTGGGATTCGCACACCATGCTAGAGGATGTCTCTAAAAAATATTAGAAAAAAATTGTTTGAGAAGTGCTAGGGAAACGTTTGCAAGTCTCTACATTTTTAATTCTCTACTCTATCGCTATTTAATTTCATTCTTAAGCAACAAGAAAAATAAATAAAGCAACATAGAAAATGTCATCAGCAAAAGAAACTAATCTAGAAAACAGCAAGATGCTTGTTATTTTTGTGACTGATTGCTATTGGTTTTCCAGGGAGCACTAAAGAGGGCTCATACCACACCTGAAATGGCAGTCAACAAAAGACACACATCAGTGTCTCACACACCAGGAGGGGTGGTGCCATTCTCACCAGCAAGCTTCTCACCAGCGGCGTGAGTATCCACAACCAAACAACAACAATTAGCAAAAAGTGAATAAGGGTGATAAACTATATTTTTTTTATCTCATATCAACACAATATGTCCCAAATAAGTAAAAAAATTATATCTCTGCTTAAACAAAGTAAATAACTTCCTCCTAACAGGTTGAATAGATGTATTCAAACCACATTTGTCACTGTTCTCCAATTTTTGCCTAATTCCGCTTGCTTCCTCCTAACAGGTTGAATAGATGGATTTAAACCACATTATTTTTAAGACTGTTCTCCAATTTTTGTCATATTCCTCTTGCTCCAAGTTTTAAGATGCGACAGCTAAAAGTCTAATTTTAGCGTAAAATGTTATTTCTCTTTGTTTTTGTGATGTATAGGGCAACACCCTCCCTGAAGTACGGCAGCCGGCACAACGCAGGTGACGTGGTGTGCTCTACCAACCCCAGCAGCAGACAGGGCACCAAGTGGCAGGGAACAGGTGCCGACATCAAGGTCACTTATGCAGATGAGAAAATAGCCCTTCACAAGAACTTCAAGTACATGTTCCAGAAACAGGTGGATAAAGAAAACGGTGAGAATCTCTAAACATTCCCATGCCAAGCTTGGTGTTCAATTGATATTAATTGGTTGTTAGGCAACCAATTCAGCAGGCAACTTTCCCCCTAAGTCCAGCTGATTCAACAATATAAAAAGCCAAATACGCAGCATAAGCTAGAGTTGAAAACTTAAAAAAATGAAAAAATTTTGCTTTTTTTAAATATTAAAATATTTATTTTATTTATTCAAGGAATAAATTATCAATTATACAAACTCATTTGACCAGACAATTCTAGAGTTGGTTTTCCTTGTTACAGCAAAAGATAAGGCAAAAAATGGTGTTCACATTATTTCATGATGGGGCCCCATTTTTTTTTTATTTGTCCCCAGTATTTTTGGTGGCTGGAAACTTTGCCTGGGATCTTTTGGGTTTGGAGGACAGTATAGTTAGTATTTGGTGCAGGTGCCCACACCACACCCTACCCAACCTATCAGCAAATCCTGTCTCCACAGCATTTACCCACTTACTAATGCTCTCATTACTGGGAAATCTGTGGTAGCCTAGTCATAAAATGAAGCTGTTTTTTAAAATATACAAGGTAATTTAATAGACACTGCATATATTTTTTTTCTGCTTCGTCTTTTAAAAGTCATTTTATTTTATTCCAGTTTTGAATGAAATGATTGATGAGATGGCAGAAAAACTGAAAATCCAGCATGGGATAGAAGAGTATGCTCATACAACTTCACCAAGTCAGGTATAAAATCTATATCACCTTCTTCCATTAACAATCATTGGGCAAAGATCACCTGACACCAGATTGATAGAACCTCCTACATACTCTGCCTATATTGCACCCTTACCATCTTGTTTCAGAGGTGATATTAGTAGCAAGAATATGTTAGGATGCATTGACAAGCAAAATTATAGCCTATGCCATGAACATTTTGCACGCTAACTTCTGGTGTCATTCTGTAGGGTGAAGTAACAGTAGTTGGGAGAATATGTTGCGATGCCGTCAGCAAGCTTAATACTACTCTATTCCATGAACATTTTGCACACTAACATCTGGTGTCATTCCGTAGGGTGAGGTGACAGTAGTTGGGAGAATATGTTGTGATGCCGTCGGCAAGCTGAATGCAAGCTCTGTGATGCTGGAAGGTTCTCAAGATCAGTCTCAGGGACGGCAGGTCAAGCTGGATCTCACCAAAGTCCAGCAATTTGCTCTTTTTCCTGGACAGGTACAGAGCAGACTCCTATGCCGGACCTTGAGTGGGTGCACTGTGCAGGGCTCCTACAATAATAAGATGGGCTTGGTGCCTAGATTTTGAGCTGGGGGTTTGGTTTACCTATTAAGTGGACCATTTTCTCTTAGGTAACACATTTATAGATCACAGAGATAGATCTGCATTTGTTTAAACAGACCATTTTTGAAATGGGAGGGCTCTCCCTAACGCTCAAGACCGTCTGGTCATTGGACCCTTTACATATTATAGAAACGCTGGACACCTGTCTATTCAAGATTAAACATTCTATGTAAAATCAGATTGTATGATCAACATATTGGACAAATGCAGGCCCAACGTTCCTTGAATTTGATGGGGGGAGGGGCGGGGGGTGGCAGCACTCTTTCCATACCTCCTTTGTACCTCTGGGGGGGTGGGGTGAGGGGGCAGCTTAGACTATGCCATAATCATTTTTAATAATTATTGTAAATTACAGGTTGTTGCAGCACGAGGGATTAACAGTACAGGAAGTAAACTAGTTGTCAATCAACTTTACGAGGTACAGTAAAGTTGCTTACAGTAAGGTACTTTGATGGTAACCCTTTGATAACCTTAAGTATGTTATTTTTTTCCATTCTTGTTACATAGGGTGTCAAGCTACCATTTTATTCCTCCTTGGATCGTAATGGGGAAACTCTTAGCAATTCAAAAGGTATCTATTAGTTGTTCATTAGTCCATACTGCGTTCTTTTGAAAGAGGGCCACAGTTATATATTCCACAGTTCCACCACTTCCGGTTCATGGCTATAGTACACTTCATATTCAGGGCCGTGGCAGAGGGTGGGGCACTGGGGGCATGCGCCACCCCCCCCCCCTTACCCACCCACATATTTAAAATATATATAAGAAGATTACCCTAACTCTCCCCCTAATGTATAGGAAATGACCAGTAGGGGTGTGGCTGTGCCCTCATTATCAAATCATAAACACCACTTTCTAAGTACCGCTGTTATGTGATTGATATGTTTGATGATCAGATTGTAATACCTTTTTGTTACTGTGCAGAAGCTGTATATTTGTAAAACTGGGTTTTCAGATTAGTCAAGATATAGTCAAGTTCCATTTTTTGTTTTTACATTCCCTTCCCATTTATTAGAATACTGTAGCTGTCTAATTGTTGATAAAACTAATGTCTGGGTAGCCAGACAACAACACTGTTTTTAGAGAGGAAAATAACAATAAGTTTAGCCCTATAAACACATAAGGTTTTCAACTGTGGCGGATATTGGTGGCTTATGCTCATTAATTTTTCAGATCCTTTTGTTGTTGTTGTTGCTGCTGGGCCTTACACAACCTCTGACAGCTTGATGTATGAGCCACTGGCTGATCTAATCAGAATGGTTCAAAAAAACAAACCCGATCTGCTTATTTTGGTAAATACAAATTACCCACAGCTTCCTTGTCTTTCTACAGTTTATTCTGCCAGCAATTTACAAAGGACAGTAAAGACATCCCTGCTCTATGTAACTTCAAATTCCCTTAAGTGTTGCATTTGCCCCCTCTATGATGTATGAGTACCTTCCAGGGTACCAAGGCTGGCTGCTCAGTAGAGGTGCATACTGTACCACTACTATTAATTTTATCACTAATACATACCTGTCAACCTCCGAAAATTTCAAGGCATGAGAATTTTTTATGGGGGAGGGGTGGGGTGTATTCATTTCTTTTGGGGGGGGTGGGTTTAACCTTGCAGGCGTTTGCCGTATGGAAAGCTCTCGCAAACAGATCCTTTACAGATCTCACTAGGGTGTTATTGTTTCAAATATTTTAATAGAAAATAGGCAAAATGACGATTTTCTATGGAATATTTTTTCGGAAGCGTAAAAATCACTAAAAAGCGGGAGATTTGGTGCTCATCGTGGGAGAAGGGGTCCAAAATCTTGAGACTCCCGCCTAATGCGGGAGAGTTGACAGGTATGCTAATACCACCAATGGTGTTTAAAAAAACTCTTAATCCTTTGCCCATCTCTTTTTTATTTACCCTCATTTTAACCATCTTCTCTAAATTTTGTGCAAATATATTTGTGTTTAGAATGATAATATTTTAATGAATGTCTTCCTATTTTGTAGCTTGGCCCTTTTGTGGATTCAAAACATGAGAAAATAGAGGTAGTGTGCACTATTAACATGGAAACATCAGCTCTACATTTATTTCCATGCTTTTGCATTGGATAGAATGGAAATAATTAAAAATAAAAATAATGATGCACAATAATCACTGCAAGGAAGATTATCCATGCTTACAGTTCAATATTTTAATTTTGACATTCAAATGTTCTAATATTTTGCCAATTCATTATCTCTTTTCTGATATTAGAATGTTGACCTGGATGAGACATTTGAAAGTCTTTTCAAGAGACAAGTTGATCTAATTACGCAAGCAACAGAGAGGTATTTTCTTGTTCTTTTTAGTGACAGTTAAGATAGTTTATGTGTATTTTAGGTCTGTAGGCTGGTTGTCAGTTGGGGTAGGGGGGAGTGCATTTTTAAAGGCTCCCCATAAAAAGTTCAAATATATACAGTAGACAGAGCAAAAAAATGGCAAGTTTTTCCAAAATAAGGTCTGGTTAACTTTATTAAGCTTGAATTTTTGCATAGAGGTTCCTTATGTTACAGTATGTAAAACAACATATCAAAAAGTGTTTTTCTTTTTAATGGATTCGTCTTAGAGATGCGAGGCTTGAAGTGCAATTTTCAAATGTTCAAAATAGTATAAACTCTCTTCGTTTTTAGGGAAAAGTCTGGTTCTGATCAGAAATTAAGCCAACTTTGCTCACTGATATCTAAATTTCATATCTTCTAAATTTCTTTAAAATTTGGAATTAAGCTTTTGGTCAGAGGAACTCCTTGTATGCGGAATCTTGAGCTTATATGATGAAAATTGGAAAATTTTATGCCAATTTTTTGCTCTGTCTATACAGTACTATAATAAATAAAAGCTGCATTTCCACTTTCTGTGAAGAATATTCTCAAGTTGTACTGTTGGCTTGAGTCATCAAGAACAAAACTGTTATGGCTTTACAAATATATCTTTTCCACCTGTTCTTTCAGGCAAGGGACCACAGTTGTGTTTGCCCCATCTCAGAGAGATGTGCACCATGATTTTGTGTTCCCTCAACCTCCATTCAGAAAGGACACCCATGCTATGGACCATAAGGTAAGCTTGCATGATGCAGAGTAAGAGAATAACAGCATCAACTTTCCCTGGTGGAAATTAGTGGGAAAGGTGATGAAGTACTCACAAATTCCACAAGGCTTAGGTTTATTGTGTGTAAGAACTTGGGCATCTTTAAAGCAAGGCATTAACCTGTCTTAACCTGTTGAATTGTGAGCCTTAGCACTTTACAAATCTGTTGCTATTTTTAAAGCTAAGGTCACAGGGTAGCTACCCCGCTAGCAGAGCTTTCTTCCTGTTTGTTCTTTCGCCATCTACGGATAGGTAGAAAGCTCTGCTAGCAGGGTACAGGATAGCAAACATAACTTTAGATTTAGTAAAAATGACTAAAGGATATCTATAGCAGATGTATGCTTTTACAAGGAATGTCAAGCCGAAGGGCTTACACTCAAAATGTCAGTGCAACTTTTCTGTTTTCACAGAGACAATAAAAAAATTAAATTCAGCCTTGTGTTGATTTATTCCCCTGATATGCCTTAGTAGACCTAGTTACGCTACAGCTTGTCTGTAGTTTTTATTTTCTAGTCCTGTCTGCTGTGCCAAACTTTAATACAGAACTTTTAAAATGTAACTTCTTACTCATAAACCTGAATCCTGCCTCTGTTACATGTCATTCCCTTTTCAGAATATTCATTTCGTCTCTGATCCCTGCACATTGCTAGTTGGAAATGTCACTATTGGATTGACTTCAACTGATGTTTTATTAAATTTGGGCAGCGAAGAAACAGCTTGGTAAGCTCAATGGGTTTTATGTCTCAAAACATTTCAACTTTATTACAGTTTGGTAATCCCAATACTTTATTCCAGTCCTCCTGGCTCATCAGATCGGCTTGGACGGCTGGTGAAGCACATTCTCCATCAGCACAGGTAATGTCTAGAATAGGATGACTCTGAATGACTAGTCACCAAACCTACAGTAATCCTTATCAAAACCAAATGCTACATCCAGATATTCCCAGGGGCCATCCTAAATTTAGAACTATTTCAAATTCCTGTGACTTTTTGTCTTTTAGTTTCTACCCTCTGAACCCACCAAATGAGGAAGTGAATGTTGACTATGAGCGTCTCTCTCATCATGGCACACTTCCTTGCAGTCCTGATTTGCTGGTCCTACCATCTGATTTACGCTATTTTACAAAGGTATGATTGAAGGAAGACAACCATCTTGTTGTTTCTTTTGCTTTGGGTGACTTCTCAATGTCAAATCATTTATTTCAATCTTAGAATATTTTGGGATCTCTGTGTGTCAACCCGGGAAGGTTGGCAAAAGGACAAGTTGGAGGGACATATGCACGGATTCTTATCCAACCTGACAGCAGCCACACGGATGCCTCAGTCTCACATATCATCAGTAAATCAGTGGCTGAAGTTGTCAGGATTTGAGATGGAACTGCAGAGATAAGTTACAAAAGGACTGGCTATTCAGTGCTCTAAATGAGACTTTGGAATCAGAGGTGAAGCCAATGATTTCCATAAGGAGAGTTTTAAGATCTTTAGGAAGAAAATGTCAGGGGTGTAGTCAGGACATCAGGAGAAGAGTTTCAAGATCCTAAGGAAAAAAGAAGAAGGGGTTGATACAGCATACATGGGGGGGGGGGCACCAATAGCTGGGAGATGAATTTGAATTTTTTTATACATTTTTTCTGAAATTTTCTAGCCTTAATACATGTTTTCTGAAATTTTCTAACCATTTTGTATTTATAAAAAAAAAAAAAAAAAAAAAATAGAAATCAAAATACACAGCTAATGTCCCTGTCCAAGTCCCTACTTGAGTAAAATAGAACGACAAGTCAGGCACCCATCAACTTTGTGAAACTCTGAGATCTCCATTTCAACCTTAGGGTCTTTCAACCCCTTGTAAATTGGATAACTTTTAGGTATTTCTTTCTCTGGTCGATGCACCACAGTGCCATTAATAAACAGACAATTTGCTGCAAAGCTTTCTGGTACCACAACTCTCTTGTACTGGTATTTTGCTTTTGACACCAACTCATTCCAGGCGGCTAATGCTGTCTCGTCGTCACTGGTAACGATAGTGTCTGGCGCTAGCATGGTCATCGTCGATTTTAAATGCAAATGCCCTTTAACATTGATTGTAGATACTGGAAGTGAAGGAAATGCTTTAGCCAGGGTTTCAGCCCCTTCTTTATTGCTTCTTTTTGAGATACCCACAAAGAATTCCTTTCCAGTGAATAGGACATCCCCCCCGTCTAGCCTTGCGGGCTCTTTCATTTCAACGAGGTCAAAACCCAGCTTTTTCAACACCTCCTTCATCGCGGCAGCCTCGCCCCTTCTAGACTCGTGCCCTAGGTTGCAAATCAAGGCGTTGTTGTCAACACAAACTGCAGCATCTTCTACAAATACACAATCCGGGAGGTCTTCATTCGGGGGGATTTCGATCACTTGGAGTCCGAGTTGTTTCAGTGTGGCTTTGTAGGCGCTATGTTGTTGTCTAGCTTTTTCTAAGTTTACCGGTTCGCTTGGTTTAGTCATGGACTGAGCATTTGCTGGGAGAGAGCTTGGGACTCCGCTTACAATAGCTCGGGTGTAATTGAAGTCGGTAGACATGATTTTCAGATGATCAAAAACGTAGCTGGTACACGAATAGTTTTGGTTCAGTTGTGTTTGCTGTCGAACGAATGCTGAGAAAGGCTCGGACCGAGCCTTTCTCGGCATCCGTTCGGTGCATCTTCGGTTCAGGACGGAGTGTTCCAAAAAAACGATCGATCTTTCCGATCGATTCCGACGAACGAGGAGGTTTCTCGGGTTTGTTTTTTAACAAAAAGCCAGAAAACTGTGGTGTCTCTTAACTGCAGTTTAACGGGGGACTAGGCCAAGGTTCGGTTCCTGAAAAACATGGACGACGAAGCTTTTCTATTCATAAAAAAGGCAAATTGGGATGATTTTGTTACTTCAGAGGAAATTGCGATATATTTTCGCTATATTAACCATCCTCGTATTTATCTGGATGACTCGTGAGATCCAGATTTTGCACGGAAACGCTAAATCGTTCAGACGTTTCATCACAACAGCAGCAACACCAGTTGGCAACATTCGAAGTATACCGAAGGTCTCGCACGGAAGCGCTATATCGTTCAGACATTCCATCACAACAAAAGCAACACCACGTGGCAACATTCGAAGTATACCGGAAGTCCTTGTGCATCCGGCAGCCGGCACATCGAGAAAGTTCCTTGTAATCCTTATAGCAACAGCGCCATCGAATCTACAGCACAGAAATGTAATAAGAAGGACATGGGGACGACCTAGCAATTGGCATATAAAGACTATCAATTACACCTCGGTGTTCCTGCTTGGTAAATCAAATATTAATCGTACTATGATTGAGCTGGAGATACTACATCATAAAGACCTTCTTATAGGCGACTTTGAAGACGTGTACGCGAATTTAGTGAGTAAGGTTTTGATGGGTCTTGCGTGGGCATCAAGTATTGATTGTGAGTACGTTTTCAAAGCAGACGATGATGTCTATGTGAATGTCCCTCGCTTGCTGGATTGGTTGGGAAGTCCCTATAGTAGGTTACCAAGAGATCTGTATGCTGGTTTTGTACATGATGCAATAGTTCCTAGAAGGGAGAACACGTCAAAGCATTACATAGGGGATATAGACTATAGAAGGCAAAAATATAGACCGTACTGTTCTGGCCCTTTCTATGTAATGTCTCAACGAATTCTTCCACGCCTTACAAATGCAAGTCTTGTGGTACCCGCTTTTAGAATAGAGGATGCTTACATTGGCTTATTAGCATATCACATCGGAGTGTTGCCATATGATCAACATGGCTTTCACTTGTTAAGAAATTCCAAAAAGGAAATGGAACAATTTTCTCCCTGTGATTTGCTGACAACAATTGCATGTGGCCATGCAATACAACCTAATTATCTAGAAAAGCTACATGCAAAGTTCCTTTCCCTTGAATCAAAAGGTAATACTGTGTTCCTATGTGTATCTTACTCCTTAGAGGTTCTAGGTAGAAACATGGGGTATGTTGTCATTTCATTATTATTTTTAATTTCTTTAGGCTCATGTGCATGTCATGTAGTTAGCAGATGTTGTTGTCATAAGACCCAACGGAGACCAAAATAGATTATTGATGGTGAAACCTGTCCTCCGTGATGATTTTGTGTGTCATTTCTTATCCATACAAAAAGGTCTGCAAGGATAAAAGAGGAAGCATTTAACATCTTTTGTTGACCAAAAAGGGGGGAACACCCGGGGGGGGGGGGGGGGGGGGGGTGGGGGGAACAAAGGCCCATAGGTTGGATGGTTGGAGAGGCACATTTTTCAAGGTTCCCCATTAGAAGTGGTCCAAGAATGGTCCATATATATATGTAGTCTATAGTCCATTCAGCGTGAGTGCACGGGGGTGGGGGTGGGGGGGGAGGAAGGGGGGTGATTGTCTTCAAAATTGATTTTAACCCTAGGGGATGGCACTTTGGGCATGGCCAACATAAATTGTTAAGCCTAAGAGATAGCAAATTGGGTTTGGTAAAAGGAATGTTTAACCCTAAGAGATAGCAGAATCAGAAATTAAATGTAAAAACCCCCTTAGGAATAGCAATTGGTCGAATTTTATACCCTAAGAGATAACAGAATCGAAAAAAATATCTAAACATCCCTTCAGGAACAGCAGTTGCTTGAACTTTATACCCTAAGAAATAGTAAAATTGGAAAAATCCTTTAAAACCCCCTAAGGGATGGCAGTTGGTCGAAATTGTATACCCTAAAAGGTGGGGGACGTGCAGAGACCTAACTCAACGACCGTCATGCAATAGGTTTTTATTGTAATGCATGTGCAAGCTAAAAGCTGGAATGCCCAGAGAAGCTCCGTTCACACTTAGCCCCTGTTGCTTTTGGCCTGTGTTGACTCAGAACTGTGCACACAATGCAGACATATTTTCTTTTGTTTTTACTGATGTTGTCCAAAGTTGCACTCAAACAGCACTGGGCTTGGCTTGAGTCATCAATAGTTTTTTTTTTAGTGTTTTTTTTTAATATACCCACCCCTCCCAAGTCTGTAGGCCTGATACAGCATTCTAACCACAGAAAGCTCTGTGCAGGATAGTACAGAGCTTTCCAATTTGACGATCCAGGTCATTCTCTAGCAATGTGAGAGGCACATTTTTCAAGGCTCCCCATTAGAAGTGGTCCAAGAATGGTCCATATATATATGTATGTATATCTATAGTCCATTCCAGCTATTAGCACTAGTGCGGGGGGTGGGGGGATCGTCTTCAAAATTCATTTTAACCCAAAGTTGTTGTTAGCAAATCACAGGGGGGAAATTGTTCCATTTCCTTTTAAACAGGCTCAGCCAGTCCTTGCACATGTTACTCACTAAAGAAACTTTGGGTGGCTGCTATCTACTTTTGAAAATGCAGTACTATTTCATAAAGATGTCTTTCACACAAAAATACACCAACGATAAAAGAGTTACTAAAAATATTTAATAAGAATTTCCCTTGGTTACAATATCCTATAACAGTAACAAAAAGTTATGCGGCCTTTGCAAATAGTCATGGTTAAACAATCCAGGTAACATAATAACACTTTTTTCCCCTTCTCAACCCTAAATAAAACATATGATACCTTCATTATTTGGTGATAGTGTCATTACCATAACCTATAAGATATAGATGTTACATTCAGCTTGTACTGGGGACAGCTCAGCATTTGTTAACAACTGGACCAAGAACAACTGAGGTACTGTCCAGAACTTAACAATACTTCAAAGCAAATAGCAAGCTTGTAGCACAAGGAAGTAAACAAAGTTTTGATAAGATATCTCAAAAGTGTTATGATGCTATCACTTCACTATAACATGGGTTATAACATTTGTGCATTTACACATTGCCTCTAGGGATAAAAGCATACCTATTTGCTTGCTCCTTCCTAAAGAAAAGTGACAAAGATGCCACATCCACCTGGTTATACTCACACAAGCCACAATAGAAGAGACCACTCCTTTTATCCAAGATTCTGATCACAGTTAATAAAAACAGGAACAGTCTCTTTTCTTATGGAAACGGAATATAGAAATGTTACAGCCCTTTTGCCTGCATAGCAATATCACTATCTGGTGCAATATTTGTTTACAAAAAAAGAGAGCATTAGTAATGAAAAAAGCTCCAAAAAAGAAAACATGTTCCACCTTGTCTAGAAAATCATACATATTTATCTACAAGTATATACTACACCTGTGAGAAGTCAGTAATTAAGCTCAAGATATTCACTGTACACTTCTTAGTATCCATGCCTAGTTAGCTCAAGTGCATATCAATAGCATACATGCACACAAAGAACACAGCAACATAAAAAGACACCAATGGAAAACACTTGAATTTTCTCGTATGTTGTTTCCTTGCTGGTATATAAGAATTGTGCTGCTTATGGAAAAATATCCATCCATTTTAAAAGAAGGTTGTGTATACTTGTGTTGTTATGCTGTCAGTAAGCACAAACCAATGTAGAAGAGATTCAGAAATAATCTTGAACAAGGAAGTAAGTACAAAGTTTGTTAAAGTGTAACACACATGTGGGTGTACAAATAAGATCAGGAGTCGTAGTCATCGTCTTCTTCTATGGAGGGGCATGTGTTCAGGAGAGGTTTGCTGGCGAAGGAAGATGGCATTGAGAGTGAGGCAGCAGCTGGTGGCTCAAACCTGGAGTAAACACAGAAATGAAAACCTGTCAGTCCCAAACACAAAGAGGCCAACAAGTACTCTACAGGAGAGAATGACAGAAGAAGATATTCTGGCGAAGTGAATGGTTTCCAAGTAAAGGGAAAGTGAAGAGATGGTAAGGCAGCTGTTTGCCACCAAAAATGGCAATGTAAGATGTAAACAATACAAGTTTTCTGAGCCCCCCCCCCCTCACACACTAATTTTTTTCTATATCAAACATGATTACAAGGATACATTACCCCTTTCTCTAACAACTTTTCTGGTATATACACTGGCATATGTATGTATCAAACATAATTAGCAATTCATTAATTAGGACATGTTTTTTTAACTCATGATTCTGGAATGAGAATGATTAGAATAGAAAAAAAGCACGCGTTCGTTTATCCTGCGTTCCCATTCCGTGATGGAATGAAAGCCATTCCACCCATTCTGCTACCTGTAGCAGAATGACTTGAATGCCATTCTGAACATTCTCTACCAACCATCCCTATTCCAGAATGATAGGAAAAAACCCGCCCTTAATTAGCAAATGTGCAAATGAGCTGCACTTACACTTCATCCTGCTCATTCTCTGGTTTGGAAATAGTTATTGCTGGGATGTTCGCATTGGAAGTGTTGCTGGTACTGGTGCTGTTGCCATGGTAACTGTGACCCTCAGATGATACTGACTCCTCTTCCTTTATGAACAAATAAACAATGACGATACTGACTCCTCTCCCTTTATGAACAGATAAACAATTCAACACCAAGTCTTAATTTCAAATGTATGTCATCAAAGAAATAAGATAAATGTTAAATAATGTTGTTTGTGCAAATCTCAGGTTCCTCTTCTTTCACTCCCAATATGTATTGGGAAGGGCTTGCAGTCTAGGATTGCGGGAAGAGACCCCCTGAGCCAACTCTCTGAGTATGCCTGTAGGAGTGTATGGCCCCTCTCTCACATAATAAGTATTGTAGGCAGCAGTGTTACTAGGAACTTGAAGGGAAATACCCCCTTGGCGATCCCTTAGCTATGTCAATATGTAGATGCCTCCTCCCCCCCCCTCTGGGTTATTGTTACTTATACCTCTGAGTCAACCTCCTCGTCTGACTCATCCGTCAAGGCTGGCTTATCTTTCTTCTTGTCTCTTTTTCGTGATTTTGTTTGTTTCTCCTTGGGAGCAGAAGGCTGTGCTTTTCTCCTACAAAGTAAGTAGTAATTAGTAATAATTACAATAAACAATTTTTTTAATGTTTTTACATTTTATTTAAAAGCACTGAAGCACATCTAATCATAGTTTCTCTGTACCACTGTATTTTAAGCTACATTTTATTGCTTCGTTTATCATGTATAATATAGATAGTTGCAATAATGACAGGTTCTTGTACCTCTTCGGTTTCGGTTCTCCTTCCCCTTCTTCTTCATTAGCAGGAAGGTCAGGTATATTTTCTACAAGGTCTTTTAAAAAGTCAAACTGCTGTTCTGAAGTGATGCACCGCTTTCTATAAAGTGCAAAGATAAAAACAAACTCAATAATTGAATAACTAAGACAAATAATAGACTTGTGCGGCATATTATATGTTAGACATCTGTTTTGCACTGTATTTTGACTATTCCTACTGTACGTTCAACACACACTCTGTTTTCATTGAGAATGTGTTGTATACTCTGACACATTATCAATATACATTACTGTATGTAGCCTGAGTAGTGGCGCTAAAGGGGAGGGGGAAGGGATCTGTGGACAAGAGAGAAAAACCAGAGCGAATGTAAAAAAATTTTGAAGCAACAAACAATATAATCTGATAAAAAAAACAGTGGAGAAATTGATATTTCTTGAAAGCATCATGGAATAATGTGAAAGATAACTATTCTTTAAAACACAGCTTTTTGGTAGCATGATAGACATACATTAAAGCATCAGTATCATGATACTAAGGTAATTTGGGGGAACATAACCCTGATATAATAAGATATAAAAAAGTGAAAGCTGCTGATCCATGCCAAAGTAAACAATTCTCCTGATTAGTATACCGTAGTGTAAATCATGTTTTGTTCATAGCTTGCTAGATTATTTTGAAAAGTCAAGCTATATAAGCTTAAGGAAGGATAAAACATAAAACTTAAAAGGAATGAGGGTTGACAAAATTGCTCTGCATTCACAGTACAATTGAAGACTAGCACTAAGAAAATGTGGAACTTTTTGGTTGGCAAGCTTGTGCCACACTGAATTTTGGCAGAAAAATAACATGGTACAACAAAAAGCAACTCAGCGCTTACAAAACAGCCAGAAAGTTACCATGTCAGGAATGGCTTATTTTAATTTTTACTTTTTTCATTTATTTTAAAGTGAAAGTCTGAAAGAGTCAGTCATATTTATATATTTAAAGATAACTTAAGTACAGTAGGTACTTTTTTGTAGATTATTGACCTACATTTTGCAGACTAAAAATGGAACTAGAAAAATAGCAAATTACTATTGTATAGTGCTCTCTAATAAAATAGACTTAATAATGTAGACAAAATTACTTATCTACAGTAATTATGTCATTAACAAGACTTACATCTACAAACAAAAAGATTTCATAAAAAAAAATGAACACATCTTTCTCTGTCTACACAATGGCTAATAAAATATTTATCCAGACCAGAAAAAAAACTTGATGTAAATATCGATGGATTGAGCTGTTTATGTGCAATAATATAAAACATAGAATGGTCAAATACAAATTTTATTCTTATACAAGCCCTAGCAATTTTAGTGTTATGGATGTATGGACCAAAAAAGATATTTTAGGATTTGACCTTTAAGGATAGTGAATGGTCCAACGCATTTAAATAAAATCCGCAATTGGGCGATAAATAAGCAACGTTTTCCTTTAGAACAGAGGGGGTTAAAGCCGAGAGAGGGGGATTTAATCCTCAATCATTAACGAGACATTGACTTACAAGTGCGCCGTGCTAAGCGTTTTTGCGTTTCTTGCTTGTGTGTAATAGCAAGCTTTCTCGACCAACGTCTGCATAAAAATCTCGAGTGCTTTCGCTGAAGAAATCGTCAAGGGAATTATTTAGGAAGTGATCTGAATTAACCAATATATCAGGATAACAGACAGAACTGTTAAACCGTGAAATATTTCCCTTAGCACAAGCTGATTCACCTATAAAACGTGACCACAATTAACAGGTCTTGTAAAATGAAAACACAATTGAGAAACTACAGCTTCAAGATGCGACCTCACAAAAATAATATAACTACACAACAGACTTTACAATAATCAAGCAATAACTAGAGCAAGGCAGTACAGTGTATTTAGACGTGATAGAGTATGGTTTTACAGGTAATCTTCAGGAAAGGATACAAATTATTACTGGTACGGCTGCAGCAACCTTGCCAACATCCTCGTCTGTTTGCATTATCTTTTTTATCCGAGCCTAGAATACAATGGAACACACATCAGACAGCACATTTAGTTGGTTAAATAAATGGCTAAAGGTTTTTTTTACCGGGGGAAAGCGAGCGTTGAACTTCTTCTTTTTAGTCGGCATTTTGGATGTTTTTTGGTGATTTTGAGCCCGCGATTGTTTATATCTGTAAGCAGCGGGCCAAAAAATTGCATTATGCGCAGATGCATGCGTGAATTATTCCAAGGGGAGGGGAGGGGGCTATTTTCAAGTTAAAAATATATTGAGTATGGTTGATTTATGACTCATACAAGGATGCCTTGTATAGAAAGATAACATAGCTACCGAAACAGTTATGGGAGAAATAGAGGTGAGATTATAGAGACGTTGTAGAATGCCCAACTAAATAAGTCAGAGAGTTGTGTTAACTCACTGGTGAACTAATAAAAATGTTGCTTGTAAAATGGTAAAAACAACTTTATTTTATCTTTGAAGATAGCACAAAGTTTAAGGATACAACATAAGATTGATAGGCTGCGAAAACAAGATATTCAGGTTTGTTGTTTTAAATCTATGGCAACAGAGGGACATCCATAAAATCGAACTCCCTGATAATATATGGACACCCCTGGGACAGAAAAATGTGACTGTCAAATAAATGG
Organism: Nematostella vectensis; assembly: GCF_932526225.1. Lineage (NCBI taxonomy): Eukaryota > Metazoa > Cnidaria > Anthozoa > Actiniaria > Edwardsiidae > Nematostella > Nematostella vectensis. The sequence goes on from NC_064040.1 coordinate 8,572,993, forward strand.
AGGTTTTATCAAGATTGACTGTGATCTTGGAAAATGTCTGTTATTGAAGTGCTTCAATCTGTCCCTGCTTAAATCTGTCCCCTTAGTCTGCTTTATGAGGGTTTGCTTTATGGAAGTTATTTCTACTCCCTTATCAACACAAACACAGTCTATTATATTTCTTTGCAGTTGCAGGATATTGAATTAGTTCTTCAAAGGGAGAAAGAAAGGCTCCTGAATGAATACAGACTAGTCTACCTAGATCATCCACAGTGGAAACGGGAGAAAACATTCCATGCCTCTGGAGGGAACAGGCAAGAAGGACCTTTTTTAAAGAAATATTATGAATGGAATTTTCTCTTATTTCCATCCGCATTAGGATCTTGAGGGTGCCATAGGAATTAGCCACTAATTAGCTATCCCAAACAATTTAATAATATTAATTAAAAAGTAACTTGAATACAAATATGTTTCTAAAATGCTCTTGCCATGAGAAGTGTTTGAAGTATTCAAGTCAAAGATTTCCTACAATTGAAATGTGTATAAATGGATTGCTCAATAGCAAACAATAAAAAAAACGTTTGTATCATTATTATTTGTACTCTATGTCAAACCCAGGTGTTTCTTGTGATCAAATGATTGTGTTTTTAGACAAGATGCAGTGCTTGAACTCTTGAGAGAAATTCATCAACAAAAAAAAGAGAAGCAGATACTAATATGTCAAACAGCTGAGAAAAGATCCAAGAAAGAGATTGTGGAGATAAAAAATGCTATTCATGATAATACAGGTATACAATTTTGTAATTATGCACAGGTGATGAGTAATGGGGTAGTGATGATGATATTACATATGTGGTAATGATGACAATGGTGGTATCAATGATGATGGTGGTGGTTGTAGTGATGATGATGATTTCTGGTCATGATGACAATGGTAGTATTGATGGTGATGGTGGTGGTGGTAGTGATAGTGATGATTTCTGGTCATGATGACAATGGTGGTATTGATGGTGATGGTGGTGGTGGTAGTGATGATGATGATTTCTGGTCATGATGACAATGGTGGTATTGATGGTGATGGTGGTGGTGGTAGTGATGATGATGATTTCTGGTCATGATGACAATGGTGGTATTGATGGTGATGGTGGTGGTGGTAGTGATGACGATGATTTCTGGTCATGATGACAATGGTGGTATTGATGGTGATGGTGGTGGTGGTAGTGATGATGATGATTTCTGGTCATGATGACAATGGTGGTATTGATGGTGATGGTGGTGGTGGTAGTGATGATGATGATTTCTGGTCATGATGACAATGGTGGTATTGATGGTGATGGTGGTGGTGGTAGTGATGATGATGATTTCTGGTCATGATGACAATGGTGGTATTGATGGTGATGGTGGTGGTGGTAGTGATGATGATGATTTCTGGTCATGATGACAATGGTGGTATTGATGGTGATGGTGGTGGTGGTAGTGATGATGATGATTTCTGGTCATGATGACAATGGTGGTATTGATGGTGATGGTGGTGGTGGTAGTGATGATGATGATTTCTGGTCATGATGACAATGGTGGTATTGATGGTGATGGTGGTGGTGGTAGTGATGATGATGATTTCTGGTCATGATGACAATGGTGGTATTGATGGTGATGGTGGTGGTGGTAGTGATGATGATGATTTCTGGTCATGATGACAATGGTGGTATTGATGGTGATGGTTGTGGTGGTAGTGATGATGATGATATTTGTTAATGATGACAATGGTGGTAGTGATGATGATGGTGGTGGCAGTGATGACAATCATGTTGGTGGTTGTGATGATGATGATGTTAGTGATAGTGGTGATTAAGGTGTTAGTGATGATGATGGTATTGGTGGTAGTGATGATATTGGTGGTAGTGGTGATATTGGTGGTAGTGATGATAATGGTGGTGGCGATAATGATGTTTGTGATGAAGATAATGCTAATGTTAATGGTAGTGGTTATGATGGTGGTGGTAGTGTTGTAGTGAGAGAGGGGGGTGAATAGGTTCGCGGATCGGCGGATTCGGCCCCGAAATGCTCACAGATTACGGATTTTGATGATTATTTCAGCGGATTGGCGGATTTTGGAAATACGGCGGATCACGGATCTGTTGACAATTTGGGAGCGGATTTCGGATTTTGACTGCTTTGACAGTCGAATTTTGGATTTTATATGAATTTCAATTGATGCTATTGTTTATCTGTCAAACCATGCGGATCTAAAATATCTGTGGATCCACAGATTTGCCCCGAGAATGTAGCGGATCGGCGGATTTACATACCCCTATTCACCCCCCCCCCCCTGAGAGTAATAATAGTGATTTAGTAATAATAGTGCTGATTATCATGACGGTGATGTTTTTTTTGTAGGAAACAACAAATCAATTTTGTCTCAGTGGTACACTTATATGTCAAGTAAACCCCAAGGTGATGGATGTAAGAGGGAAGGTAATTGAGAAATGTCTCCCATCTCTCAGGTGGCAGACAAGGGTGAGGAGGCGGAGGTGCCAGCATCCTTCAGTTTGGTGTGAAAAGAAGTAAAAACAGTGGCAGATCCAGGGGTCCTGGAAATAGTGTACTGGAATAAAATTTAAGAACAACTTTATCAGAGCTACAGTAATATCCACAAAGTAATTAACCCACTTCCATATGCATTTCCAATATAAATTGTTATTTTTTAATAAAACCTTTAAAAGAAAAAGTCGACAACAATGCAGATTTATGTTTTTTAGAACGATATTTCGGCAGGCCAATACCTGCCTTCTTCAGGTTATAAAAAACATAAATATGTGTTGTTGTCGACTTTTTCTTTTAAAGGTTTTATTAATTAATCAACTGTCGACGCAGACCACAAGGTCCGACGCACACCAGCAGATAGAGGCTGTCCGGTGGTTTCTTCCTACGTGTTCTTTATTTTTAGGCAGTGGCTATATGCCCGACAGTCAGGAAAGGTCATCAATGGACTAAGTGCCCGACAGTTTTCAATGTATTCAAATAACCCAGTAAATTGTCGACCTATTAAGTTCAAAATATTCAAGCAATTCAAAAGCCAGCTTTGTTGTCAGAAAGTTTTTCCTTGCTTGTATAAACTATTATATCACTATTTTAGTGACCCTTAATTTTACCTGCTACAATTCTACATTCTACAGGAAAGTTTTATAGTGTTTACAAGCAAGAAAAAACATTCGATTCCAACAAAAAGAAACTAAATTCAGATTCACTTGACCTTTCTAAACTAATATAGAGTATCTTGAACTCACAAGGTTGACAATTTACCGTGAAATTTTAGCAAATCGAGAGCTCTCAACATTTAGCAGCATGTAGAAAATTCCCCACTACAATTACGATTTTATAGTGTACACAAACAACAGAAAACATTCAACATCGACAACAAAGCTCACATCAGATTCCCTTGCCCTTTCTCAAAAAATATAGAATACTTTGAACTCACTAGGTCGACAATTTCCTGGGTTATTTGAATAAGTTAAGAACTTTCCGGCATTTTGTCCATCAAGGACCTTTCCCGACTGTCTTACCTTTTCACCTATTTCTTCCCTACATTCTTGTCTTTAAAAGTTGATAGAAGTTTATTGAGGGAAATTGTTCTAGGTGGCACCTTAACCCAACCCTATCTCATATATTGATTGGGTGACCCTTTCTAATTCCAGGGAAACAGCTTTGTATTGAAGACAGCTTGTTCTATAATATCAGCTATCAAAACAGAGGAAATAATGAAGTAAAGAATACGTTAACTGACAACTTTACACCCAGGGCAAGCCTGTTTGTGTCTCACCATCACCCATGGCTGACAGGTGACCGTCAGGAGATGCTGTCATTCAGTACACGGCACTGCGGAGTGTGTGTCTATGTGTTGATTACTAGGACAGTCAGGTAATTTGGGTGAATGGAAAATAAAGCGGCAATCGAACTAGTTTACTTCCGTCGGGCCGACGGAAACCTCGACCGACCAGAGACAAAATAATCTATTAGAATCTGCACTATCTAACAGGCCATCCGCTTTAAATTATCAGTCAGATGCTCGAAGAAACTTTGAAAAACACACTGCTTTTACAATGTTGAAATATCCTTCGCGTTATCCGTTAAGAATCATCGGAAATTGTTATGTAATGTAAATTGGTTAATTGCCGCTTTAAATAGTGAAATATTTTTTTATGACTGTAGATGATAATATTCTTTTATGTAAGAAAGTTTTTAAATCTTATATTGCGATGCGTGCGACAGAGATTTAGAACGTTGTGCGAAAATTACAGTTTTGATTTATAACAGAAGGATTCAATCGTGCTCTAATCTGCACTGAAGCATTTCTACTTCAATCATATGGCACACTTCTTATATACTACCTCTGAAAACTATAAAGGTAGCCACGTTAGCCAGTTAGCGTTTGTCACCGTAGCTGCACGAATACCATTACTTATTACTGTGTTTCTCAGGACTGAAGACACAGATAGGAACCAGCAAACCGAGCATAACTCCACGAAACAAGTCTACATGATCCAGACCGACCCACAAGTGGCCAGTATAGAGAAGCGTGGAAGAACTTATATCCAGTCCAGCAGAAACCCAGAAGAACTTATCCGTGATTTAATATGGACGTTTATTGACTCTGTCGTCGCACTGGAATGAGCTGTTTGCAGTACGTTAAAGTATCAGCGTTAAAAAAACAGGATTTGCCTTTATTTCAGTTATCAGTATCAGTGTTTTAAAAAGTGAGTAGAGGGAAGGTTAGGAGAAGAGTAGCGCCAGCCCCCATGCGTGCTCGAGGATTCCAGCGTTTGGCCGGGAGTACCCGCAAAGACAACTTGGTCTCTAGACATGTTCCTCATGAAATACCCCCACCTTCACACTAAAGCTCTCGCCACAGTTTTCGCGGATTAAAATTTTAGACCCCCACCTCCATGTCAGAAACAGAATCCCAAGAAAACGCTCTGCAATATTATTTAATCGACGGTAAGACTTTGCGTGCGATATCGAGAGTACGATATGGCCGGCCGGGAAAGACATTGAGGCGTGCAACAATTCCAAAGCCACATGTTTCACGGAAAGAGCCGGCAACATATTAAATTGTGGCGCGCATCTATAAGCCATAGCATCCTGGACAAAATAAGATAAAAATGGAAATTTGAAAAAGCTCCAAACAAAAAATTCCAATCAAAGTTTTGCCTTGCTTTGGAAGATTTGGTAAAAATAAGCTATTGCTTGCTAACCATGCCCTCTGGCAATCTCTGTCTACTGATTATAATGTGACGTACGTCAAAACTGTTATACCTTAGCAGTTGCTTGTCGACCATGGACGCATTGACAGTTTCTACTGTACTCTCCCTTTTCGACACACCAAAACCAAATAACCTAAGTGCCTGTCTTACCTGTGTATTTACAGACTTCACTGTTTAATATTAACAACAAATAAACGAATACACTTACGGGGCCTATTAAGACCAAACCAGCTCTATTACACACAGCCATGCCATTAAATAGTCGCCTTGGCAACAGGTAATGCGGGAATAACCAAAAGAATAGCACCATTCTAGCATTATAAAACCTACTCTCTGTGTTCTTTATTAGTTTCGTGGCGAGTTCTTAATCTATTGACTTTCTTCGTGTGGGAGACAATGGGACTTTACTCTAGGGAGTTTGCGTTGCTTGGTGCGATTCTGATGGCCATTTGTTTAGCAAAGTTCAAGCTCCGTCTTAGAACAAGGAAACTAATGATTTCGCGGGAGATTCCTTAGTTTTTTACAATTCTTGTCGATTCGGGACGGTCTCAAAATGACAGTGAGCCTCACGGACCTGCTCGACATGGCAATAAGCCCTGAAATTGGGCCAGTCAACTTTTTCCATTTACGAAATCTTTTGCATACACTCTTGGAGCACTTCGATATCGGAGAAATCGAAGCTCAACAAGCTGAAATTGTCGCTCCTGGCGGCTATGAAAGCTCTGAGGAATCGGAAAGTGGCTCAGAAAACTCCGATAGTGAGACTGGTAAGTGATAATTTCTCGTTCGTTGATGTGCTAAAAATGCGTAATCACTTAGTAGATTGATCAATTATTTACGTTTGCTCTTTCCCGTCAAAATGACAATTAGTAGCTGCGTTTTCGCGCCTTCTATTTTGGGATCAATTGTTTTGCACTTCATGAAGTTGAAAAGTGTTTTGCTGTATTCTTCAAATGATTTGCGTTAGAGTAATTTTTAGTGTACCCCGGCTTAGATTGAATCCGCGCTCCGGTCTGTTTGTCAGTGAGACTTAAACCCGTATTGATCATTCAAGGCACAACTTTTTTTGACAAATGTGAAAGGGACTGAAGAAACATTTTAGAGACCTCAAAAGCAAATAGTTCAGGGCGAATCTGAGCACAAGAGTATACTTATTTACAGGTTTACTGACACTTCTATAGTTTTTATAAACTTTATTTTCAAAGAGCCCTTTGAAAACCAGGTTAAAAAATAGACAGTTACAAGAAAGTAATAATTTGTACGCGTTATCTGATAATAAATGTTTTAAAATCGGTTTTGCGTATCTGATGATAATTATGTTTAAAAATCGGTTTTGCTTTAGACGGCAGAATATACCGTACAACTTTTGAATTTGGTGACCTCGTATCGAAAACGCAGACTACGCGACTAAAAGACCAGAAATAGACAAAGGTCAACGTCTTCTCGAAAGAGCACACACTCACTTAAACCAAACGTGGAAAAAAAATAAAAGGGACTTTCACTATTAAAAAAATGGATTTTTTATTATTTTTCTTTCTTGCTCGTACAAGTTTAATTGCGTTAGGTTCTCCCCAATGAAATTTGTATTTTATTTGCTTAGTATGGCAATATTTCAAATAAGCTAACAAAAATATTTAAAAATCATATCCTAAAAAATATTATCGGAGATGTCCTAATTTTTTAAAAGGTTACTGGTCTCATCAAATAAATTGTACTGTACGGAAATACTAACGCTTTTAAACTGTCTGTAAGGTATCTTATGTTTATCAGTAAATCAGCAAATATTTTTGTTAAACAGAAAACGAATCCGAACAATCCGAACCAGAGATCGAGATAGTCGGGGAAGAGGTTCAGAAAACCATCATCGATGAAGACGGGCAAGAAAAAACTGTGACCGTTACAATACAGAAAAAGGTTATCAAGGAGAAAGACCCGAGCGAGAAGAAAAAGGACGGAGAAAGCAAAAAGAAACACAGAAGCGAGAAAGCCAAGGATGGATCGGACGGCAAAGAGAGATCAGATAGGAAGGAGAAGAGAAAAGACAGGAAGACAAAATCGGACAAAGATGGTGACGAGGGCATGAGTGGCAAGAAATCGGACAAGTCTGCTGTATATGGCAGCTCAGCATACGGAAAGGTGTGTAACCAGCTTAAGATTTAATAAAACAACAGTTAATTCGCTTGGCATGTTTGTAAGACTTTAATTAGGGACTTTAAGGAACGACGACGGCGACTGCAGGGAGAACGTGATCCGCCAAAAAGCTTAAATACTCGCGCTCAATTTTAAACTCGTTTATTTATTTTAAAAAAACTATAGTAAAGCCTAGAATCTTATTTCAAACATGGCGAACAAAGTTTCTGGTTTCCAGCACACCTGTTCCTTTCCTCGCTAGACCCTGAAACTTGTTGTCGTTTTTAAAGGAATGTATCAGACAGAATCCATTTCAGTGTATATTTCACGTCTGGCTCTTTGAATTCTCAATTATTTTCTGCCGTCGCCGTTCGCGTTGCCGTTATGGACAAGGACGACGGCGACGGCTAGGACAACGAGATCGAAAAAGATTATATAAGTTGCAATGGAATAAGCAAAACATTAAAGTCAGAGATAGATAAAAGGCTAAGGACATTATTTCTACAGTAGCGAACGTGGTTAGAGGAGTTGACACGGCAAACGTCCGCATCCTCAATTGACCGTGAAAGTTGTGGTTTTCACGTCGTGGTTTTATGGAAAACGGCTGAAATGTATCAGATAGAACGCATTTTCACGTGCTACTATTGAATTCTGAATCAAATCCCATTGTTTTCTGCCGTCGTCGTTGCTTAAGGTCCCTGTTGTCGCTGCTAAACTCCCTTTTCAAATACCTCCTCCTAAAGACACTTTGTTTTCAGTCGAGATGAAAGCACAGGTGACGAAAAGGGGTTATTTCAAAGGCCGTGAAATGCTTAGTCCTCTCTTTCCTCATAAGGACTCCTACGGCAGCAAGTCGAAGAAAGTGGAAAAGAAAGTTACATCGGAAACGATCGGCGAGCTGCCGGAGATCATCAATCTCGAGAGGCGCATCGAGGCCGCCGAGGTCGGAATCAAGAGTCTACGAAACATTATTGATTCGATGGTCAACCAGGTCGACTTTGGCGATGGCGTAGGGGATATGCTGAAGGCGCAACTGGATCAGGTCAGCGATGTATTTAGCTAGCGCATGCGCAGAATAGGCACTTAACGATGAGCAGTAATGCAGCCAAATAATGATTATAAGACTTTATGTTTTAGTCTTAAACGTTATACAACATTGGAATGATTTGTTGATTTTACTTCCCATCAGTCAATCATCGAACCAGCCTATACCCTTGCGGTAGTTTCACGTGTAATGTGTGTTTCCAGAAAAGATCCATTTCCCCCTTCCTCCTCTCCCCTCCCCCCTCCGTTGTGGTAAAGATCTTAAATGCTTAATCCCAAATCTACTCTAATCGTCATACTTTAACGATCTAACTCGAATCCTTAATGATCCTTTAATAGGTTCAACAGCAAATGAACGAAGTCGAGCTCATTAAGAAGGAAGAGCCAAAAGACAAGAAAAAGAACAAAGGCTTCAAGTCCAAAGAATCCCAAAATGTCCCACAGACTGGGATCATAACGGAAGGGGACTCCGGCGCCCTTGGGGCCACAACAGCGTCAGCGCCGGGAGCCCCTGTAGCCCCTGCCTCGGCCATTGCAGCGGTCATTCCACCTCCAAATCGGCGCGCGCAGGACACTGGTAAACGGGTACCTTCTCGTAAGGATTCCCGCAAGGGTGGAGTGCAACTAAAGGGAGCGAGGCCTCCGAGCCAAGAAGGAGAGAAACCTGCGCTGCTTAAAAAGCGGACCACGCTTAGGGATCTACAGCTCAGGAAGATGGCGCGAGAGGAGGGTGTAAGTATCGAAGAGATCGAGGCGAGAGAGGAGGCCGCAGGGGGGGACGAAGAACAGAAGGAGAAGATGAAGGAAAGAAAGGACAAGAAAGAGGAAAAGAAGGTGAGATATCGGGTAGCTTGTTTTCAAAATGGTGAGAGGTTTTCAATATTCAAAAGTTAAATTCCGCAGCAACATATGTTACGCATTGACACGAAAGTTACACCAATATTTAAAACCTCTTGAATGAAGCGTCTTTTCAACCCGTGTGGTACTCTCAGGGGAGTACACCCGGATATTAAAGGTGAATCGAAAGTACAGAGGCGTGTCTAGAGGAGAATGCAGGGTAGGGTCCAGAGTAGTAACAGGGGCGTGGCCAGGGAGTGGCCCAGCCCCCCCCTCTAGCAGCCAAAAATACAGTAAATGAATGAGACATTATCTAAAATACAGGAGAAAATGCCTTGAAAGGACCTTTTTGGGCCCCCTTCTGTTATAAAAGTCCTGGCTACGCCGCTGAATAATTCTCTGACCACATTCTTAACTCTGGTAAGATTTTACTAGATCCATCTAGACACTTTTTCTATCCAAATACACAGATAAAATTAACCGTCTTCTGAAGACCGACAAAGGTGTCATCTTGAATCGAAAACATCTCGTTATGAGATACTTCGGACCCCCTCCCCTCTCCTCTGGAAACGCCGCGACTGAAGTGGTTCGAGTTATCGGCATACATGTAGCTTAAAGTGTTATTCTCTTTCAATCTCCAGGATAAGGACAAGGACAAAGATAAAGACGAGGAGGACGACAGCAGCGATTCCGAGGAGGAGCGAGAAGCGATGGACGAGATGATTATGGAGGAGATCGAAGCCGCCCTTGAGAACGCTGGGGACGACCCTGAGGCCCAGGCCTACGCGCTCAGACTAGGTCTGGAACAGATGCAGGTTGGTACGAGACAGAATGCATGTCGTAAGGGGCTGGTACGAGACAGAATACTGATCGTGAGGGGCTGTTAAGAGACAGAATTCTTGTCGTGAGGGGCTGGTACGAGACAGAATACTTGTCGTGAGGGGCTCGTACGAGACAGAATCACTTATCGTGAGGGGCTGGTACAAGACGGAATGCTGATCTTGAGGGGCTGGTACCGTGTGAGACAAATTGCTTATTGATTTAACGATTGTCTTATGTTGTGTTGAGATTGTTTTCTGTACTATATAAGCAAGTATCTTTTTTCTTTCAGAATATGAAGAAGACGCTGTCGATGCAACAGGAGGACTTCAAGAAAGACATGGAAAAGAACAAGAAAGCCATTGACCAGTTGTCTAGGGAGTTGTCACTTTTCAGGGCCGCCAGAAAGGCACAGGTGCGTAAAGGGGGGGGTGGGGGTGCCATCGAGCCTGCTATCCAAGAGGTCGCGGAGCTACGTAAGTTTGTTCCCCTGATGCAAGACGTGGATATCAGTGTGTGCTTATTGTTTGTGGTGGAGTGTTACACGGATATTGAAGTGTGTTTATTTGTTTGTTTTTCTCGTGCGGCAGGACGCGGAGGGGTTCAACGCGGTTCATCATGTGCATAGTATGGTGCTGGAGCTGCAGACAAAACACGACAAGATGATGGCGACCACTGCAGAACTCGTCAACGAGTATAACAGGTACTAAGACCAACACTATCATTATCATCATCATCACCACCACCATCATAATCATTATCATCATTACCATCATCATCACTTCAATCACCATCATTATCATCATTATCACCACCACCACCATCAGCATCATCATCACTCAGATAATAGCCTGCCTCCAAAAGTCTCTGTCGGCAGCTATCTTGATATCCTAGCAACATGCCAAATGTGAAAAGCCTGTCATCTGTCTTTTAATACGGAATGAAAACAATGACATTTTTCCCAGGCGAGAGAAAGTCCTGGATGAGCTTGCAGACAGCATTGACAAGCTTGAGCAGAAGAAAGCGGATAAACAAGATGTCAACAAGAACATCGACATCAAGGCCAACAAGGAAGACTTGGAGTCCAAGGTCAGCATGAACCAATTCGACGAGTCATTCAACCTGCTGGACCGCGGGCTCAATGAGGCTCTTGAGAAGATGGGAAATCAGGTGAGGCGAGATGGCGATGTAGGGAGGGAATGGGAAATGTAGGAAAGGGGATAGGAGGCGAAGGGAGGGGATGGAAGATGTAGGCAAGAGATGGGAGTTAAAGGGAGGGGTTGGGAGATGTAGGGAGGAGATGGGTGATGAAGACAAGAGATGGGATTGTATGGAGGGGATAAAAAGTCAATACAAAAGGCCCAAATAGTCGTATTTGTACTTCTGCCCTGAAAAAATCTTATTAAAGACAAACATTTGGCAGAGCCTAATACCAGTTTCTGGTGTAATGACGGGATAAAAAGTCGTATAGATCGAGAAGATCTATTCGGACTATTCGTATTAGTACCATTGTATATAAATAGCAATCACCCTCGGAGCTCAATAGACCGCTTAATAGAGACTGATAGAAGACGATGAATGGTTTTGTATTTTGCTTATGCCCGAGGTTGTGTTTTTTCAGATGACGATCGAGGATGCTCTGAAGGAAACTCTGATGGACCTACAGTCCAAACTTACCCTCAAACTGGACAGGAACGAGCTGGACAACCTGCGCGCGCAGCTTGAGTCGCGCATCAAAGAAGTACAAGTCACGCGCACCGTGATACAGGTGAAACCAGAGGACGGAGAGCCTGCGGGATTTAGGAGGTATGCGGTGTTACTCACACTAGATTGCGCACGCAGCTAGAATCACGCAATAATACAGGTCAAATCACGAGCATTCTGGTACAAGGAGAGAACCCGAGTGGTAAACCTGCGCGTTTTGAAACACAGGCATTCCGTTATCACCTACAATGTGTGGTGCTGATATTGTAAGGATGGTTCTTCTGCAGGAACATCACTGAAAAGGTGCACTGCATTTCGTGTGACCGGCTCCTGGATGTGCAAACGTCGGTAGCCCCCCCACCCCTACCCAAGAACCAGCCTCTCCCAAGTCACAAGTCCGCTAAACCTTACACCACGTACGAGCTAGAGCACATCAGACAGCACCAGAAGATGAATGTGGGGCTGAGGAAGGCGGTGATCGGCGCAGACTTACCTTACAGTGCCCAGAAGTTACGTAACGAGGTCGTTGCCATGACAGGTAAGATTGCGCCAACATTGCCATAGAAACACCACATACCACGATTCCTTCCGCGGGCTACGGGGCAGTTTCAAGAGTGTCATACTTAACTCTATACCTTTTATAGGAATGGTAGACTCAATCGACCTCCTTCCCAGTGTCGTGCTAACGCTATCGTTTACCCCTTGTAGAAATTTTAGACTTAATCGACCCCCTCTCCCGCCTTTCCAGTGTTGTACTGACGCTACCGTTTATCCCTTGTAGAAATGGTAGACTTAATCGACCCCCTCTTCCGCCTTCCCAGTGTTGTACTAACGATACCGTTTATCCCTTGTAGAAATTTTAGACTTAATCGACCCCCACTCCCGCCTTCCCAGTGTTGTACTGACGCTACCGTTTATCCCTTGTAGAAATGGTAGACTTAATCGACCCCCTCTTCCGCCTTCCCAGTGTTGTACTAGCGATACCGTTTATCCCTTGTAGAAATGGTAGACTTATTAGACCCCCTACCCCGCCTTCCCAGTGTCGTACTAACGCTACCGTTTACCCTTTGTAGGAATGGTAGACTTAATCGACCCCCTTCCCCGCCTTCCCAGTGTTGTACTGACGCTACCGTTTATCCCTTTTAGAAATGGTAGACTTAATCGACCCCCTCTCCCGCCTTCCCAGTGTTGTACTGACGCTACCGTTTATCCCTTGTAGAAATGGTAGACTTAATCGACCCCCTCTTCCGCCTTCCCAGTGTTGTACTAACGATACCGTTTATCCCCTGTAGAAATTTAAGACTTAATCGACCCCCTCTTCCGCCTTCCCAGTGTCGTACTAACGCTACCGTTTACCCTTTGTAGGAATGGTAGACTTAATCGACCCCCTTCCCAGTGCCGTACTAACGCTACCGTTTATCCCTTGTAGAAATGGTAGACTTAATAGACCCCCTACCCCGCCTTCCCAGTGTCGTACTAACGCTACCGTTTACCCTTTGTAGGAATGGTAGACTTAATCGACCCCTTACCCCGCCTTTCCAGTGTCGTACTAACGCTACCGTTTACCCTTTGTAGGAATGGTAGACTTAATCGACCCCCTCCCCCGCTTTCCCAGTGTCGTACTAACGCTGCCTTTTACCCATTGTAGGAATGGTAGACTTAATCGACCCCCTCCCCCGCCTTCCCAGTGTCGTACTAACGCTACCGTTTACCCTTTGTAGGAATGGACTTGATCGACCTCCCCCCTTCCCAGCGCTACTGCGGTGGCTCCCACACGATCATCCACCCGCTGCGCCGCAACGTCAAGTCCAACAGCCACTTCAACCAGTACGTGGTGATAAAAGACGACGCCGAGGCCCCTGTAGCCTTACCCAAGCGAGAATTCATCGTCCCTAAGGACTCCGGATTGAAGAAGCACTCGAAACCCAAGCTCCCGTCGATCCGGCAAGGCATGAGTGACGACGTGCCCCCAATGGAGTACGAGTACGAGGAGCGCCCCGCAAGTGCACCAGCCACGCCCTCCCTCTTATCCAATCACAACAACTATAATAACTACCCTCAGGGTAAGGTTCGGCGGAGTATGAGCTCCCCACAAGGGGGCCCTCCGTTATCACCCCCACCGGGGAGGACAGGGGAGGGTTCGCCGGTTGAGCTTGGGAGGATTTCGGTGACTGTGCCGAGTCCAGACGTTGAGAGTTAATGAAAGAAGCTTAAAGCTTGGTACATACTTCAGATAAATCGGGGTGGGTATAAGGAAGCTATCTGGTGTGGATACTGTAAATTTTGATTCATCACGATGGTGCTATCCCGTGCTGATATACTGCCCGATAAAAGCACCAAAAATATGACATGGGGAAATTAATAACAATATGGCGCTGTTAATATTCCATTCTGTTTTTCGCTCGATTGCATCACGCTACCTCGTGCTCTTGCAACCTACTTACAAAACTACAGCTTGATCGAATGCGCGTATTTGAAAATTTGAGTCACTTTTGTGTCATATAGACAAGAATGTTACTGCTTTCCAGACCTGTTTATGCCTATATTTACTCTTGTATGTTTATTTATTTGATACACATGAGGCACTGCGGGTTACGACACGGATTCTCCAAGTTCAACCTTATTTGAAATAGGTGTAATTGTAGTTTGATCTAACACGCGGCACGACACACAACTCTAAACTCATGTTAAGGTACCTAAAGCGAGAAGGTCACTGCTAAGCCCAACCTTCACCCCAAGACCTTAGATCCTCCAGCATTTTCTAGTTTAGATCAATTTTTTTTTCATTTGCTTGATGCTCCATGATTGCTTTTCGAAAAGATCACTGCAGATTAAAGAGAAGTGCTCGTGGTCGCAAAAATAGTATCGCGCTCCTCATGTTCGCCAATGCTTTAAAAGACCATTTGATACCCCTATTAGAATATATTTTCATCTAGAGTATGGCATCATATCTCTTGGATAAACTATACAGATTGTAAAAATGTAAATAAAAGTGTTACAGGAATTGAAAGAATAATGCAGAAACTGCTACGCGAAACAGCGAAACCATCACACGTGAGGCATAAGTTAATGACTGGCTACGTTTTGTAATATTAGTGTTTAACAACGAAAGCAAGGAATGCCATCATGGAGAGGGCATCTTTCACCCTGAGCTTCGTGATCTATTTATGGTTTCGCTGCTTAATGTATTTGAAGTAAGTTTTTGCCATTTATCTTGCCACCAAGTGTGTAATAGAACTAAAGTATTTATACGGTGTTTTATAATGGTTAGTATTTATTGATTCTTTAAGAATCTTTAAAGAATAATAAACGAAGATTTAAAATGTCGTAGTAGCAATTGGTCAGCATCTCCACAATGCGCCTCCATTCGAGCCAGGTCATAATGCCTATAATGCCCACTTTAGACAGGTCATCATTCTTTACGCGCCCATTTTAGGAAGGCCATAATGCCTTGCGCGAACATTTTAGACAGGTCATCATTCCTTGCGCGCCCTTTTTAGGAAGGTCATAATGCCTTGCGCGCCCATTTTAGACAGGTCATCATTCCTTGCGCGCCCTTTTTAGGAAGGTCATAATGCCTTGCGCGCCCATTTTAGACAGGTCATCATTCCTTGCGCGCCCTTTTTAGGAAGATCGTAACACCTTGCGCGCCCACTTTAGCAAGGTCATAATGCCTAGGGTGCCCACTTTGGTCGTGCAATCATGCATTGCGCGCCCTTCTAGGCTACGTCATCATGCCTTGCGCGCCCATTTCAGGAAGGTCATGCCTTGCGCGCCAATTTTAGGACGCCTTGCGCGCCCAGTGTGACCAGGTCATCATGCCTTGCGCGCCCATTTCAGGAAAGTCATCATGCCTTGCGCGCCCAGTTTTGCCAAGTAATCATGTCTTGCGCGCCAAGTTAATGCGGGTTGTGAAAGTTGTTGTAGTTTACGAATGAAAATCGACAATCTTTCATAAAATAATTTTATTGGATATCTGAAGTCTTTCATATATTAGCACTTGTATATACAAAATACACGTAACACGAACCAGTTTCTCGTGTTATTTCGAATTAAATGTACACTTCGTTGTTGTCGTCATCATCATTGTCGTCGTAATCATAATTGTTGTCGTCATCATAATTGTTGTCGTCATCGTTGTTGTCTGTCGTCATCATCATTGATTGTCGTCATCATAATTGTTGTCGTCATCATCATTGTTCTAGTCATCGTTGTTGTCGTCATCATCATCGATTGTCATCATCATCATCATTGTTGTCGTTATCTTTTTTGTCGACGTCCCCCATCATGGTCAATTTCGTCAAAACCACGTATCGTAACACCCGTCATCATCATCAACATCGTCATCTTCGTCGTCATCGTCATCATCTTCACCGTCATCAACTGATTTTATTCGTCCTGACTTCGTAACGGTGAACTGCAGCATCGTGTTGGATAGTTTCTTTCTGTGTTGAAGGCGAAACTTGCGTTTCTGCGATGACGGGGATTTTGCCTCCATGGTGGATTCACTAGTAGACAAAGAATTGATTTTCGTTCAAAACTTCTAGTAAAAAACATCACAAGGTTGTGTAATAGAAACCATAGTCTAAAACCCGATGCATTTACTCTAGTAAAAAACATAAGGTTGTGACACCATAGGCTAAAAACCGCATTTATGCATTTTTTTTCTATTGTCAAGTTTGTTAACTCCTTGCCCCATACTTTATGCATTTACCATTTACCATTTCACAAAAGGCTCGGCATTTTATCAAGACGTTCGAGAGCGTATGTACATGGTTATCGCAAATTGCGCCAAGCACAAGTGCAGTGGGAGCGCCAAGATCGAACTTACTCAGGGTGTCTCCTATAAAAGGTCCTTCTTTTCATCTAGTGCAGGCGCGTACCCAGGATTTGCTTAGGGGGGGGGGGGGGGGGTGCGCAGTCATAGGAATCATAGAAAAAGCATAGTATTTGAAGATTCCTTAATACGAAATGCCCCACTTTTTGGCCGCCAAGGGGGGGAGAGGGGTGCGCACCCCCCTGTGTACGCGCCTGCAGTGAAAAGCAACAGAATAAAAGTTAGACGTTTCAAGGAATAGTTCTGTAGATCACCTGGTGTCGCTGGAAGTTGACTTGGTTCGTTCCAGTAAGCCGGGTATTGTCTGTAAGAGGCTCTGCATTTTGTCAAGCTTTTCGAGCGCGTGCCTGTGAATTTTGACAAAACATACACATGTGAGTGTCGTGCATGAGTATCAATAGGTCAGGAAAGCAATTCCGCCCAGTTCCCTTCCCTGTTCGGCTCACATATTAAAGCCGCATTGTCACCAGTTTACTTACGCAGGTCCGACGGAAACAACCGTTAAAAGACAAAAGAATCTATTAAAATCCGAGATATTAAACAGGCCATCCGCTCTAAATTATCAATCACATCCTCAAAGAAACTTCAAATAAACAGACTGCTTTCAATATTTTGAAATATTTTTCGCGTTTTCCGTTAAAAATCAGCGGATATTGTTACGTAACCGACCGGAAGTAAACTGGTGATAATGCGGCTTTAAGATGTGCTGGTCGAATAAGTGTCTCCGAAGAATATGAAGTACTGCGTATAACACCGCCTGATGACGATGACTAAGGCGCAAACGCAAGAGCAAGCAAGCACTTTTTGATTTTACGGAGGCATAGAACCGGCGCAACTGGGTTAGGGATAGCTTAGGGCTAGCGCAACTGGGTCATGGCTAGCGCAACTGGGTCATAGCTAGGTTAGAGCTAGCGCAACTGGGTCATGGCTAGGTTAGAGCTAGCGCAACTGGGTCATGGCTAGGTTAGAGCTAGCGCAACTGGGTCATGGCTAGGTTAGAGCTAGCGCAACTGGGTCATGGCTAGGTTAGAGCTAGCGCAACTGGGTCATAGCTAGGTTAGAGCTAGCGCAACTGGGTCATGGCTAGGTTAGAGCTAGCGCAACTGGGTCATGGCTAGGTTAGAGCTAGCGCAACTGGGTCATGGCTAGGTTAGAGCTAGCGCAACTGGGTCATGGCTAGGTTAGAGCTAGCGCAACTGGGTCATGGCTAGGTTAGAGCTAGCGCAACTGGGTCATGGCTAGGTTAGAGCTAGCGCAACTGGGTCATGGCTAGGTTAGAGCTAGCGCAACTGGGTCATGGCTAGGTTAGAGCTAGCGCAACTGGGTCATGGCTAGGTTAGAGCTAGCGCAACTGGGTCATAGCTAGGTTAGAGCTAGCGCAACTGGGTCATAGCTAGGTTAGAGCTAGCGCAACTGGGTCATGGCTAGGTTAGAGCTAGCGCAACTGGGTCATAGCTAGGTTAGAGCTAGCGCAACTGGGTCATAGCAAGGTTAGAGCTAGCGCAACTGGGTCATAGCTAGGTTAGAGCTAGCGCAACTGGGTCATGGCTAGGTTAGAGCTAGCGCAACTGGGTCATGGCTAGGTTAGAGCTAGCGCAACTGGGTCATGGCTAGATTAGAGCTAGCGCAACTGGGTCATGGCTAGCTTAGAGCTAGCGCAACTGGGCTAAGATTATCATAGGGTTAAGGTTAGCGCAACTAAATTACCGTTGTTGCCATCCGTAATTCTCAATCGTACTGCGTCTTCTCTAGCTCTTGCGCCTATTATCCCCAGCCATACACACTATCCCCCCTTTTATGCCTCTCCTTTCAGCCTAGTTGCAATAGTAAGAAACCCGCTTTTAACCAGCTACATCATACTCTCAGTCACGGAATTATATATTTGTAATAATAATGGTAAGTAATAAACTTCGAGAAAGAACAATATATTAATGACTTCCAGAACTATATATTGATTACCCTTAATGAATAATCTTACGATTCAAACATGCTTTTCCGGATTTGGTTCAAATGTATTGGGATCATGGTTCCTTTTGGTCGTAGAACTTCCATTTGCCAATCACTAGATTTGCCGTTTGCACTGACAACGTTTTTGTAATATATAAACCCCGTTTGGTTTTTAAAAGGAAACAACTACCTGCGTACGTACCGAATAGCCAGGCAGTCATCACAGTGGTTAATTCCTTGAATATATACCTTTCTGAAACAAAATCAGTATAATGAATGAAAACAGTTGCATAAAAACTCAACTCACTTTGAGGGTCTTCTGGGAGCTAGACGCCATATTGAAAATTACACATAAGACCCTGGGGACGAGGTTGAGCTTAGCCTTATCATCACCTCCCTATACAAACTTTGCGCATGTTCAAACACGATGTCACGTGATATCATACCTTGCTTCCTCCCAGTTGTTTTGGAGAATAAGCGCAGATGCCTTTGCCAAGTACGACTTAGGGAGACTTGGGTTCACACGAATTCCCTACAAAGATTAATTAAAGTCATGATGGCAATGCCATCATGCTAAAAGGGGTGATCCGGACCGCACGGGCTACCGAAAGAGAACCACAAACATAAGTGTGTGTGTTTGGTCTTTTCAGAGGAGAATGATAAAAAGAGCCAAGATATGTTCTTGGCTACGAGGAAAATTTGTGGAAAATGTTCACCTGATCAGCATCGTGAATCACCGCTTGAATCACACTACCTATCCCTGTATCTTCACTTGGCGTGCTACAATGCAATAGGATATGAGAACGTTTGAGAGTAATAACAAAAAAAATCGAAATAAAATACGATATAAGAACGTTATTGAAAGGAATAAAGTAGGGACGAAAGAATGTTAAGAATATAATGGTATACAAGGACGTTATAGAATTAAATAAAATATGTAAAGACGTTATTCTTTATATACATATAATGGAATATACTCACTGAAAACATATTCAGTACATTTTCGTTCGATCACTGGTCTCAGCAAAACAGAGGCGCTAACGATGTTTTTTTCCCATAAAGAAAAGTCGTTCGCGTTTCTGATAGGACGAACGATATTTTTTATTGCACTTGAATGGCTTCAATCCCAACGCATCAACGAGTGATAAAAGTCGTACAAGTCGTACGCAGAGTTCTTGTCGTGGAACGCTCATGTGAACGAGGTAGTCAAGAAATCGAGCAAAAAGCTATACTTTTTAATCCAACTAAAAAGGGCTCGGCTACCTCCCTCAGACTTATCTTTATTTTACAAAGCTTGCATTCGTTCGGCCGTCGACTATGCGGTGCCGGTTTTTTATAACGCCCTGCCGCAGTACCTAAACAATGAGCTCGTACGTATCGAGAAAAGGGCGCTATCTATAATTTTGCCCCGTACGAGCTACGACGGTGCTTGTGATTTGTTGGGCATAACACAATTAGAAGTGCACCACGGCCTAATTTGCAGTAAGCTCTTCGACGAAATAGTTTCTGATCCGAATCATAAACTAAAGAGCTTGCTGCCTCCATCAAACGTTTCAAGCCATAACCTTAGGAAAAAAACGGCCCTTTGCCTTGCCCCGCCTCAAAACAAACAGAGCCATGAATTGTTTTACATTCTCGATGGCCAACAAATCTTAAATGGAGAGTATATATGGTTTTTATGGATTATGATTAATTTTATATAGGATGAACTTATCACGTTTTTAAATTTTTATATTTTATATTTATTACTGTATATAGTTAAATTTATTATAGTTGTAATATAGTATCTATTGTTTTGTAAATGCCTAATTCAGCCTAAGGGCTGCTACGCAATTTTTTCCTAATAAACTATCTATATCTATACAAGCATTTTCCATTTAGTAATTTATTTCATAGATGTCAAGATTTTAGAGATTAAAAAGTGCACTACTTGTGTAACATGAGCTACAGTCTCGTGCGTGACATTAGCGAGACAGATTCATTTCAATGTAAGTGTCTGTCTGCAACTGAACCGTCGAACAGCACAAACCTCGGAGCCTCTGAAGCCAAGTCTAATAAAACGTTATGTAATAAGCTTATTATAAATTTCTCAGTATGTATATAATAAACAAAATACAGCATGGAAAGTGTTTTGTACAGTTTTTGTTCACTCGTTGTTTTGTATCAAAAAAACTCACTCGTTCGCTGCGAGCTGCGCTCACTCGTTTGTTTTTGGTACTGCACAACTCGTGAATAAAAACCGTACGCGCGCACTTTCCATGTAGTATTCTCTATATATAGAAAGAAGATATGATTTAATAATATAAAGAACTATACAGATGGAAATAAGATATACACAATTACAAACTACAGTATTCGCGCCACTTTATATCTAAACATTTTTTATGTCACGTCGAGAAGTCAAGAAGGTGAATAAAAGGCGAGCTATTCATTGTCGGTTTTCTTGGATGTGGTTTTGGCATCGCTTCATTTCCTGATTTAGATCTCCTTTTGGATATCTTCCTGGGGGCGTTGTTGAATATCCCCCACTGCTGGAGTGAATTACTGAGTCAGAAGTTGGAAAATTGTCAGAAGAAATATTCTACCAATTGTTAGTAAAATATGCGAAGACGTAATAGGATATTACTATAATGTAATATTTTTTTCTAGAATTTCCGACTCCATGTTTCCGGAAAGTACGCATAATTGAATTGCCTCTTGGCCAGAGAATGTCGATTTTTTTGTATCATAGTGTTGCTTAATACGAAAATCACCTAGAACAGCTAGAATAGCCCTATACTGTGGGCCACAGGTCGTATTCAAAACAAAACCGAAAATTGGAGATACTATTTAAAGTCCTAGAGTGAATTTGACATTAGCATACACTTGTAAATCACATCACTCCATCTAAAGCACACTTAACCGAAAATCTATTAGACATTCAATCTTTCTCAAATATGACATTTAGTAAATCCGAAAGAGCCGCGATTATTCCCTCATAATTTTTTTATCTGATGTATCTATCAGGGTCCTCCATTCTTCTTCATGTATCTGTTTATAAAGTGCGGTAATGGAGCAAGAAGACAGGGTTGTTGTTTTCGCACGCCGGCAACATTTGTACATATATCAATCCACAACGCATTCGACTGTGAACGGCAATATTTAGTTAAAGGATATTTCAAATTTTTCAAATTTTAACAGAAGAACTATGTTAAAAGTGTTATGAAAACCCAAACTCAGGATTACAGTACTTTACTACTCGCAATAAAGCTTAAATTATTATTGAAATCTTTCCACAGGGGTCAAAGTGACACTTCCGATAGCGTTATTCAGCTTTTAGATACCTAATCATGCCGAATATTCTACGATTTACAAACCTATGTAAATTTCCTTCTCTTTTTCCATAGTATTTATCCAAAGAGACGTCTGTCTGAGAGATTCTAGAGTTGTTATTGATGTCCAAATCTGTCTGCAACTGCAGTGCATCGGTGTACATCTTGGTAGCTTTAGAAACGTTTCCCTCGACGAAGGCTTTTGTACCTCTAATCTTCAAAACTCGCAGTCGCTAAAAGATTAAGTTTGAGCCGAGAATTAGTAGCGATACAATGTTTTATACACGGTGCAAGTAAATACTTACTCTTGCCTCCCTATCACCGGCCATTCTTGTGGTCAGCTTTGATCGTTCAAGTTGATTATTACAGACAAACATAATTACATCCTATTGTTTTGTCACCGCATTAGAGTCAACAGGGGGCTTGAATAATAGACCGCGAACAAGCTGCTTGTATTGTACGGGGTCGAGTGGAGTCTCGCTACAGTTATACCACCAGAGAGAGATCATCACCCATAAGCTTTACAGAGAAACAGTGGCATATAGGGCTATATATGGAACAAAGCAGTAGAGAGCACATTACAGTGCTTGGCAGTAGTATGTGGAATGGGGTGCTGGTGATAGAGGTGTTAAAGTTGTGTATTTGGCTGGGGGGAGGGGGGGGGGGGGGGGAGGATGTGTATAGCCAGCGAAAACCGGCTAAAAACTCGACGAGCAAGTAAAATCAGACACTCAAAAATACGGGAAATTACGAAAAAGTGGCCTATGACAAGAGCTAATGTTGCAAAAAAATAATTAATTGCAAATAGTTGTGATTTTGTCTTCAGACAAACTCCCTCACGGCCATTTAGAACGCCTGGTCTAGGCTAGTCAAAAACTGATTCATAGTCCAGTTGTAGTAATTTGTTTAATAGCTTTAGAGACATGACCAATACAAGGCCTGGTTGCCATAGCTTTTCCATGTATCCTTATGTACATGTCAATAATGATTATTCAATAATTATCTAATAATAACATTTCTTTACCCTCTCGATAACAAATGGTTCTCGTTCAACGAGATTAACAATGGTTAACAATACAAAATTGTTTATCAAAAGAACGTCGTTATATTTTTAACCGTTTTACTTGGTTGGAACTTAACTTGAAACGACATATTTTCCAGGGCGACGACAGAAAATATTTATGAACACTTACAACTTCAGATGCTGCAAGCGCAACAAATCACGTGACAAATTATTGACTGCTAGGCATTGGGGAGAGGTGAAATAGCTACCTTGCCCTCAAGAATAAAAAAAGATATGTCTTGTGAGATATGTCTACGCTCAAATGTCACAGGATTTTAATGGATAAGACATGTCGTAGGCAGGTCACATACGACTAAATCATCCTGTCTAAATCGGCCTATAGACAGTTAGAGTACTCTGCGCGCTACCGTGGGCACCAAGACGTCACAGCTTTGATTATGAGACGAACTTCATAACTAGGAGTTCTAATACGCACGGAAGCTTTTTTGCCAAGCTGATTGGCTAGTGACGTTCATGTCAATCAGATATTTCTCGCATCCTTATTGGCTTAATTCATAAAACAGTCAAGCATGGTCTCGGTAGCGCGCATCGCACTTTAAAACTGTCAAGGTGGCCACGGTAGCGCGCGTCGCCCCGAAAGCTGTCAAGGTGGCCACGGTAGCGTGCGTCGCCCCGAAAGCTGTCAAGGTGGCCACGGTAGCGTGCGTCGCTCTGTAAAACTCATCAGGCAAATATTAATGGATTTCCACCTGTATTGACATACCTAGATTATTATTTTTTAGCAAATGGCAATGCAACAAGCACACTATATATTTTTTCAATCAGTTATATTCTGAACATGCTAGTGTTATCTGAAAGAAACGTAAAAAAATGTCATTAACCACTTTGTATTTTAAACATCTTTAGTCTAGGAGTGACACATCCTTTTTTTGCGATTTTGGTATTTCATTGGAGCTTTTAGCTTTTTACCCCTGGACGGTTGCCATTTCCATAGCAAGGTTCAATTCATTTTGTTTCTTTTATGGTGACACCACTTCGCTCTATCCATTTAGCAATGCAGCGGCGGCATTCCAACAAAACCGACAATAATTGATAAAATTTAAAAAAAAAACTTCCTTGTACATATAACATTTCTTACTGTAAAAACAAGAGAATTTTTTAAAAGGAATTATTTTTCCATGACGAACACAAGGCATTGTGGATAGGTCGATGTGGCGCCTTTTATTTTTTATTGCATAATAATTTCAATATAATAACAGGGGATCATAACCATAATTGCTTTGACGTAGAAAGTAGGTCGAGAGTAATGCATGTTTTGGATGTAGTTGTATATAAAATGTGACATCAAAGTACTTATGACTATACATTCCTCTGGCAAACGGTTTAACTGTACTACAACTACAACTACTAAATACTACAATTGTCAATTATTTCGTTAGTCTTTGATTCTATTGACCAAGCAAGAGGGTGCATGGCGAACGGGAAACGGCGACTTGACTAGATTTAGAAACAAATGTACAAGATGCTGCCGAGTCCACCGCAAAGAGCGGATGATACAGTCCCGAGTAATCGATACAATCCCGAGTGATCGAGACAATCCCGAGTGATTTGATACAATCCCAAGTGAACGATTCAATCCCGTAAAAATCAATAGAATCCCGAGTAATCGATACAATCTCGCGCTTCAAACGGCACATCCCCAGTCTTTGTGGGAATAGGGTAAGGGCTGTGAAAACAAACCCTAACGGGTTAACAACCAATATGTATCATGTATATTAAGGTATCATCACCCATCACTTGCCATCTATTGCCATCATCACAAGGTATCATCACCCATCACTTGCCATCTAATGCCTCGAAAGTCATCAATAATCTTAGCGTTGATGTGTTTGTCCTTAACCTCGATCATATACATATATACCGTACCCCAGGCCATCATCTACCATATACTGCCCCCTCTTGCCTTGAGATGCCATCAATACTCCACAGCGCTCAGGACATGCCACCGTTTGACGGCTTTGCCTTTTCCCTCGATCATTTCCTTCCAGTGTGATTCCTCGTCCTCGCCCGTGTTGTCGCGCCCCATGGAAAACCACCCCATGATCTCCTTTCTCCTCATCTTCTTGATGTTCACCACTGAGAACATGAGGCTGACGCTCGGGAGCTCGAACTCGATGATCTGGAAGACGAAGGTCTCGTTGAATTCTGGGTCGTACATGCTGCGACGAATGGAAGTCTTGCTCTTGGATAACTGCTGACCGATTGAGTTGAACATCGACACCTTCACATATGTATCTAGAATAAAAAACATAGATACATCAAGAACAGGAAGTGACGTCACATATCCGGGCTTTTAAAGCGTCGCGGAAATGAGACAAACGAGGAAGAGGTGGCACCCTTGGTATACCCTGAATTTCTTACTGACAGGAGAGGGGAGGGTACACTTGTATTTAGACCTTGCTAGCTCATTACTTTGCAGGAGTTGGGAGGCCTGTGGTCAAGAAAATGGAAAAGAGATTAAAGGGGCAGCGTTATGGTACTGCGCATGCCTGGAACCAGTGTTTATTGTAGGCTTTTAATTGTCTACAAACAGTTGAACTTTAAGCTGCCTTGATCAAACAATATGCAATATTTTATTGAAAACTATGTTTATTGACAGTTTGTGGTCATTTCCTTAGAATTTAAGTCTCCCACATGTACCAAAGGCTCATAATTCAATATTAGAATTTGACTAAAATTCATTGTGTCCGGGCAGGAGAGCTATTCCTGTTATAAGAGATCTGAAATGGAAGTCTCCAATTGCCACTTTTCATAGCCTATACATTATGAAGTTATAACTGTCAATACAGGCCAACATGATAATATCTTTCTAGATTAAGCAATCTAACTCTAATCCCAGACTACCTTATAACACAAAAATATTTTGGTAAATACATAAAGAATGGAAATTAGTTTTGGCAATGGGATTATTTTTCTATTTGTCACTTCTCTTCCAATTACATTCTTAGTATTTATCAAATTCATTTCCTGATGACGTAAAGCACTCCGTACGTGTCTAGTGTGCTAAGTTAGCATCGCCCTCTAAGCCATCAGATCATATCTAAACTCCATTCTCATCCAAATCTTCAATATCAAGCCTCATCCAATTGTGAAGTTTTTTGGGTATCCTATTTAATCCCTTGCTGGTTTTACCGGGTCCTATCACATCACCAAACATATAAAAAATTCCTAACTTTAATAGTAAAGTGCCTAAAGCGAGAGCAGACAATTTTTTTTGTGTTCATAGCCAAACCTTTCGGAACCACTTGTGTCGACTCTACTACCTAACCTAAGCCAGTTTGACCATTTAATTATTATTACTTTTTTAATTGAGTAAAAAAGCGATGGCACATTCTATTGTTTATTTAGCAGGGGATCGCTCTTTTTGATTCATTTTGGTAAATGATAGCAAGCTTGGTTCCATTAGCAGTAAAATTGTACTCGAGGAAAGGCGTCATGAATTCTTTTGATAAGATTACAAAAATAATCTTTAAGAGTTGTGTTCAAATCTGTAGATTATTTAAGCCAGCACCATAGAAACAATGTCGAGGAAATGAAATGCAATCATCTCGACATTGACAAGATTTGTGATTCACGGTAAAGTAAACACGGCTGAGAATTTCGGTGTAAACATCGCCATCTCATTATCACTTCCAAAGGTTTCCATGGTGACGAAAAATCTATACGGCAATGTGATTAGTCAATAAGATCAGTGATTTGCAGCCTCGTTTTCATGCTGGCACACGGCTCGGCAGATTTCCCCCACCACGAAAAATATTGTTTTTTTGGGGGGAGGGGAAGGGAAGAATGAGAGGAAAAGAAAGAAAAAAAAAGATACGCTGGATTTTGTAAATATGTCCAATGTATAAAAGAAATGTCACTTTCGTTTTACTCCAAATGAAATGTTTTCCAAATTTCCATCAACATCGCCATTGTCTCAATGTGAACAAACGGAAGTAAGAAATATGCCAAATTTTAAAAACATGCAAACATTTTCTCTTCCTTTCCCTTTCCCTCTTCCTTCTCCTTACTACGGTTTCGTAACACAATATTTCCTCTCTATGAAAAATAAAAACGCAATACCTAGAAACGACTGGCAACCGAACTTAGATCCTAGTGATAGAAGGGCCTATTATATTTTATTCACATTCGCACCTGTCTTGGTTATAATGCGAAAGATGAATTACTAACAGTATGAGGTGCTAAAACGGGCGATGTTGAGAGGTTCCCAAAGTATAACAATACTTTACTCAGTTTATAGCCTGAACCAATACAGACTTATGTATGTTTTGGTTCAGGATAACATCCGTATCCTTGCTATTGTTAGCTAAATGAAATGATGGTGGCAAATAGATAGCGAAAAGTCTATATTGACATAATTTTTTGCGAGGATAAGTCTGTAATGGTCATATTTATTGCAATGTAAATTGAATGGAAAATCAATTTGTGGTTCCCTTGATAAGATTCTAGTATTCTAGGTTATTTTCATTGTGAAACGGAAAGAATTTAAAAAGATGCATAATTTATTCAGTAAAAGCATTGTGGTCGCTGTGTCTCGTTACTGACGTCATAGATATGATCTTTTCTCAAGCGATTGTATTGGTTTTTTAATACGCGGTGTTTGATTGGTTAAGGGAGAAATTGTTTGGCGATAAAAATAGCCCAAAATGTGCATGGAAGATATATCGCTGGGAAAAGGTGATATCTATCTCATCCAAAATAATAACGCAAAACAAGTTGTTTAATGTCTCCAGTTTATTGACATTTCATTCATTTATTTATTCTTTACCATTTTTAGAAATGGGTTAGCAGCTTTAAATATGTTGGACATATTCAAATCAAAGATAATTCATTTAACACTTGTCTATTTCTTTGATCTAAAAATAAGTGGGTTATAGTTATCTTATAATCACAACAAAGCTCCGGTGCAATTTTTGACATCTAATGCATTATTGTAAATTTAACTAAACAGTAGTTAGAGTATCACCGTTTAGTTTAGAGGTATAGCTCAGAGAAACTCCAAGTAATTACAAGATGGGTCATGTGATTTTTATACCATATAAGGATGGCTGAAGAGTGCAATGAGAGTCTATTCTGGCTGTCGATAAAATAAGGAACCCCTGAGTGCAGATTTGGATTCGGGATTCCGGAGCGGAGCAGTTTTTGAAAATGGAACTTTGCACAGAATGTTTATCAAGCACTAAGAGAACGTGGTGTACTACTATCCTATGAGAAAGTTATGGAATCGTACTAATATTTGAATTCTTAACGTACGGCAGCTGATTAAACAAAATTATCGCTTGAAAAGATCTATAATGATAAGAACATTTAAATAACATAATATTTAAAATTCCTTTTTTATATGAATGCTCTAACACAACCTCCAATATTAATTATATATATATATATTTTAAAAACATTTAACATTGCTTTATCAACTGCCTGGAATTGAGAGGATTCAAATCCTATGAACTTTTCAATGTAAGTCTAACGGTAGATATCCTATTACATACTTTTTTTAAATGCTCCCCACTAGGTAAAATTCCGTTTTACCGACAGCAATAATTCGTGCGCTTTCCAAAGTACGATAGTATTTTCTATTACTTGATATTTTAGCGCGTTTAAAACCATTTATTGCACATGATTCGATTCAACCTTCGATTCAAAATCCTCAATCGTTGGTTCTCACTATGGCGCAATCATAAAAGCAAACACAAGCGCAAGAAGTTCTCTTTAGCTTGCTCTCTTGAGTTCCTGGGAAAATTAGGTCTGCTGCACATGCGTCATAGTGAGAACCAACCCAAAATATTGATGTTCTCCACCAATGCAGTCCCCTTAAGAATTAGGAGAATATATAAACAAAGATTTGACAGCAATTGGATCAAGGGAATCATCAGGCTAAGCGAAATGTGAAGAAGCATGCTTATCCTAGCACGCAAAAGCGGTCACATGCCCAAATCCTTTGGATACATATAGGGTATTCCTATAGGGTCCATAGCAAGTATTTTATGACCCGTGAAAGAGAGACACGTTAAAAGTATTCCTAGTGGCCGTGACAAGTTTCTATATAGACAGTGTGTTTCATGCATCGGCTAACGTATGCCACTGGCTGATTTTCTGTTCCTTCTGTTGTATCATGTCATTCCATTGACGGATTTCCTCCTGGCCGCTGTAATTTTTACCGAGAGCGAACCAGCCTATCATATCCTTTTTCTTTCTCGTTTTTGAGATGGCGATTACAGAGAACATCAACGTCATTTCGGGGAGATCTTTCTCTGATATTTCATAGACAAAGCTCTCGTTATACTCAGGATCGGCCATGCTTTTTCTGATTGTTGTTTTGCTTTTCGCGACTTGTTTTCCCGACGAGGACACAAGAGTAACCTTGACGTACGAATCTAGTAGTGGAATGACGAGAGCACGCATTACCAACAAGTGCAGTTAATGTATATTGACCATAAGCGGCAGAAATTTCAAAGAAAAATTGACGTTTGAATAATACAAACGTTTGACGTTTGTAGCTTTTTTATTACTGCCTCTGTCAAAAACCTGTTTTATAAGTAAACGGTTTTAAAAATGAGGCAAAGGAAAAATAATCAAAGGTGTCAATGTAAAAACTTTCATTCTTGAAACTGGGTTGTAGAATGGGCTTCTTGGAAAATAATTCTAGGAAGTGTTTCAGATTTTTTGGTTTAGAGGGTTAAAAGTTTCAATTCCAAGAACAAAATGATTCTAGAAAATTGATTATAGGAATTTTAGCTTGAATTCTAAGAACTTTAAACTCTTGGATCTGCCTTCTTGCATATCGGAAATAACAACTGTGCCGTGCAATAGAGAGTTTGTCTTTCTTCATTCGCGTTCGTTTTTTATTTTTCATTTTACATTTCTGCCGCTTATGGTTTACCAGTATTTTGGTCAACATAGGTTAGCTTAATTTTAAAGTGTCATTTATCGACGGCTTACAAGGTGTAGGTGTGGCTGCGGCGATTGTGGTAATGGGTGCAAGGTGCAGGCATGCGTAGGAAGTCATTAGTATTACACACTCTGCTCTTATAAAACCGTCTCGTTCTAAGGAACCGATTATTCAAAGGGAGCTTATAAAATAGGTTCATTTTATATCATCTTTTGTTTTCTAAAATAATACCTGTAGCCGATGTTATCTATCAGTCGCCTCATGGTGAACCCAAGTTTGGCTATAAAAACACACTGATATTGCATTTCGGTTTTTAACAGACGGTGTTACGAAGAGAGAGTGTACGTAGGCGAGTAGATTGGTAAGGAAGGATTGAGCGTGAAACACAAGACGTTGAGTGCGTGGGAAAATTAGGATGAGAATCGATCACAGAAGAGAAGTAATCAATTATTTTTCCACACGGGAAGCGTGTGGGAAATAAACAGGCCATTATTCAATGTAAAACGCCAGCTACGGAGGACAGCAAAGTAAATTAATGGGGCACTCGAAGAGGCGACGGTTATTGAAGTAAAAAAGAGATACGATAAAAAACCCCGGAAACTGAGCACCTATATCCTCGTGCGAAAGAAAAGGAAATTTTTGGATTAATCCGATCTTTTAAAAAATCAGTATTTATTTTCTGTTTGTCTTTTTAGGAGGGAATCCAGTCAATCTTTTAAATAAGTTCCGTTCGTCGACCTTGATTTTAAAATCCCCCGACATCGTTTGTTTTTATTGAAAAATAAAAATAGGGGAAAACATTAACCATACACTTCCTACACTTTAATTCTATACCCTCCTCCATGTTTCTCTAAAAAAAATCACACGATACTGTCCTCTCGTTTTCCCAAAATCTTTATCCGATCCTGCACCCTTTATCATAACTGGCGACGATGATGGAAAGCGGGGAGTGAGTGGGAAGATTGAGTAGGCAAATAACGAAAGGAAAAACTGCCTGTTGATAAATAAAGTCTCACTCGACAACAGTATAACGATCACATCAATAGCTATAGAAAAATGTAGAAAAAAAACTGTTCAGTCAGCGTTAGCAGTAAAGCCAGGAAAAACATGCTGTCCGACAGTGTAGGAGCCTTTTAAGAAATAAATGTTTCCCATGCAAATAAGGTAAAAAACAAACAAACAAATATTTTTTTTATCAAACAATACAACCGAAGTTCGTGTCATATATGCACGCTTGCTCATTTTTTGTTGTTTGTAAAGAGCTGAAAGAGACATACTTAAACCAGTAGACAGCGCCCCTATTCTTATTAAAAAAATCTTGTGCTCACCAGATACCGTCTCTTTTTGGCTATTTGTGGCCGGATGAGTCTAATTGTGCCGTCAGCTCGCCCCCGCGCTTAATCGCCCGTAATCTTTTATTAAACCAGCTTTACCTCGGCATACCAAAGAATCTCCCTTTTCACTTGTGATAATTTCCCACCAGGATAGGTCCTGATATCTAGATGAAGAAAACGCTGTCGTTCTGTGGATCCGGTACCGAGAAAACTTTAATTGATCAAATCATAGTTTTACTCTTCTAATTCGAGAAACGGCAATTTTACTCGTTAGAAATTTACTTAATATTGAAGGGGCATGCTTTGTTAAAAAATAAAATAGCCGAATCGAGCAATGACTCTCTCTTTGCACCAAGGGAGTAAGTGAATGAAAGGTTATTACTTTTTTTTAAAGGTATTGCTATCCGAAAAGCATGTTTTAAAATCAAAATTGTAAAGAGCGTTCCATACTTTCCTAGAAAATGGCGCTCTTCTGGTAAGGAGTACTTGTGAAGATGTTTTAGAAAATGCATGGTTTAGAGAACGGGAAAAATAAGCAGAAAGTTTTGAGCAAAGAAGGGGAGAGGGGAAAAACAAAAGCGTTCTGGTAAGCGTGGTGATCCCGTGTAAAATTTAGAAAAACATGGTAGAAACTTTTAAGGGTTAATCAGTTATTAGTTATGTTAAGTTGAATTGAAAATGAGTGAAACTCGCAATATGTTGAACGAGTGAGCGAGTGAACGGGTTTATGATCCTAGTGAAAAGGATCGTGGGATCGCTGGGTAGAGAAAAGTCGGGATGTCCCTCCCCTCCCCTGCCAGACGATATCACAATCTCTTTTACTAGCCTCTAGATCCCAGTTTTTAATTCGTTTTGCACATAGCGAATGAAGCAAGACATAAAGGGAGACATCAAGAAAACCTCTGTATAACAGTAAGCTCACCTGTCGGCTCAGGTACATCTCCGTTGTAGTTCAAATAAGGGAAAGGCGCCGGATTGGCCTTGTCTTCCATTTTTCCTAATTTACCACTAGCTAGTTTTTGTCCGCAAAGAGCTTGTTACTTTGTAGTTTCTTATATGTCATATACACGGTTCTGTTATTGGGCATGGTTAAAATAGAAAGGATTAAAATACCCCTTTTTCCAGCACAAAGAATAACAGTTCAAACTCAAGTACATTTTTAGGTATAGATTATGAGATTACAATGTGTTAGGTCTTAGCTTTATCGAAAGGCTCTTTAGATTTAGCGTTATTCCGGTTACTCTTTTGTCGAGTCATGTTAATTGAAGGTAAGTCAAGTTAGGATAGAACTCGAGTCATCCAAGCTGCTACTACCCCTAGGCAAGATACGCCAGTTGTTTTCACATTTCACGACAGCCCTGATCACATTCTACGATTGTTCAAATGAAGATGGCGTTCTCGTATATCTTACCCAGAAAGATAGCAGACTGGGGTGACACTACCACGTGACCCCTGGTAATACAATACAGTCAAACGCAGGTTTCCCCATGAGCGCATGCGCAAAAGCGTGTTACAGTAGTTCAAGGTCATACTAACAGACTACAGGTCGATTAGTTTAGAGTGAGGTATGCATTGTGTTTTTTAACTCGCCCTTCTGCCCACCCCTATGACGTGACTTCTTACACGACACCAACCCCCCCCCCCCCCCTTGTTACAAGCCTGGTCACGCAACTCGCGTGACAGGACTCCAATTTAAGGCAAATAAGAAAAAGACGCAGACAGGTCCAGGCGAGGGAGGGGCGGTGGGGTGAAACAGGTGAAAAGCCAATGGCCTCGTCCCAGACCTCTTACCTGGCGCTCTTTGCATAGCGACATTGCGTAGATTGCTCGCTTTAAGAACCTCGACCGTTAACCTCCCCGTCAGGGATTGGTAACACAGAGATACCAGAAGTTCCGGGGCACCGCTTTGTACCATCGCCAGCGATGATGAAGATCCGTACGAGCCAAAACTGTGTACACTTCCGGTATCCGATAAATCGTACATAGAGTCGGAACTCTGCAAAGTAGAATCGTAAGAAGCATTAAGGGTCTTTTTTCGGTACATCGTTGATATGGCCTTTCGGCAAAATATCAATTTCCCCCTTTTTTACGGTATCTGATTAATCGTACAAAGAGGTCGATTAAGTAATCAATTAACAAATTCATCTAAAGCAAAAAAAGAATTAAGTAGTATTTTAATTTTTTCACTGTCAGTGGAGATTAATATTGTCAACTAGAGACGAAATTGCTGCGTTAAGGAAATTACAAATGCATGTTTTCACTTTATCAGATAATGTGTAGTTCCAGAAATTTACCTATCCCCCCCTCCCTTCATGGAGGGGATTGGAAATTCCGGGAAGGGGGGGGGGGGGGGTAAAATGCCCCTTTTGCTTAAAAAACAGTTACTGTTTTTTTTCCAGTGGGTTGGAAATTCCAGAGGGGTGGAACAAGTGTCTTTTGCGAACCTATAACTCAAAATACAGGCAGCCATCAAGATATATATAAACCTCTTTTCAAAGACACAATATAAAAATAAACCTCCGGCTTCTATAAATAGTCTTTAATAAGGGGAAAAAGAAAGATTAGGATTTTAAATGAACACGGGAAACAGGAGAGACGGCTCTCCGTAAATGTTGTATTTTTAGAGTTAAACTGTGCATTATAATCAAGTTTGTTGGGAAGAAAGGGGTGTTAAAAGAAGATAAAAGAAACGGCGCCTTTTTAGATTCCCCAAACTGCAAAATCGTTTGTGAGGTGTAATTAAACAAGACAGCCTTCTTGTATCTACCATATGGAGAAAATCGCTTGCACATAATAGGAAAAGATAAAGTTGAATTCGAGCATTTGGGCTAGGCGGTTAATCTGAGGTCGCACGAAAAATGTCTTTAGTAATTTGCTTTCGCGTTTTAAGCAACCACAGTTTTGCCATAAAATAGAAGTAACATAAATTATTCAGAATGAATGGAAAAACTTCAACAGTACAGTCGTTATAAATATCCACAAGGAATAATTCTGTTCGAGATAACATATAAAGCACAAATCCAATATATAAAGAATGAATGAAAAATGAAATTAGATATGACCAAAATACGATATAAATAGATATGACCAAAGCTAACTAAATGGGAAATAATACTCAAGTGGAAAATTCAGCCAGGGCAATCCTAGATTATCAACTTATGAATCATGCAAAAGAAATGTGAAATTCTTCTAGATAAAATGTAAAACACAATGGTTTCTAACCGTAAGTCTGTCAATGCACGATCGCACACATTGCTCCACGGAATATCTCAACCTCAACATAGCTAAGGTCGAATTTCTTTCTTTTTTACATTACAATCAACAAATGCGTTGTGTAGTAGATACCGTTAAATAATTTATCGGCACAGCAAGATTGGATTCATTTTTATAGGGGATAAATGGGTTTTCATTCATTCCATTCATTAAGCACCAATAAATGCAGCTTTGTAACTGAGCAAAGCATGGATTGGGTGTAATTGGGTTGTCTTTTGGAAACATAAGATTGTAGTAAACACGAAACATTGAGCATGTTTTAGTAGGAACAGAGTTTGTAAGAATAACTTAGTTTATGCTCGCTGACGCGAATATTCCAAAAATAAAACGTCCAGACGTCCTTATCCTATTTGTTCGAAAGACAAGCAATTTCTGATCTAATTTAAACAAGGTTTGTAAATATCTAGTGAAGGTAGGCTGTCATTGAAACTGTAAATAAAACAAATATGTTTTTCTGTAAAAGACGCTATTCTTAGTAACACAATAGTTTTTCTATTAAATCGAGGGTTTGGATAAATTTCCTCACGCCTCTTGCAAAATTTTCAATTCGAAAGAAGTTTTTTATCCCCTCTTTTGCGCCGTTCTAAATATGACAAACGCGACATGCACAGCCAATAATATATATAAGTCTATAATATATTCAAACAGATAAAACAAGTGATGCAGAACAGAAGAGATGCGAGCGAGGACTTGGAGCACCCGCTCATGTCCTTTCAGGAGGGAGCAAGATAAATGAGGAACGCCTACGCGGAAACACGTCTCACATGACCTATCAAAGCACCTTTTAGCCAAGCAAGGAAAAACAAAATTTTTTTAATTTTGCCTACAAAGCGAAGCATTGAACACGTACAAAAAAATCCAACTTTCTATTCGCACCCCTTGACTTTTAAAAGTATTTATTCATAATGCAACGAAAATGATTACCGTAGATTGCACCTGGGACGAATTTATTATATTTTTTATTTATTTAATTTTTTTTCTTAAAGTTAAACTTTCATTTCAACTGAGTGTTCTTTTGAGCAATCTCACTTTTTTCGAGACCTTTCAGGAAGAGTTGAGTCAAGTTGACTTCGTTTGTTTCCGATGTTAAATAAGATGTTATCGCAAGCTTGGGGTAAAAAAATCAAAAAGCAACAAAACTATTATGAGATTTTCAAACGCATCGAAACACAAATTGGCGGGAATTCAGAGCGAGCATTTAAAATTGTGTAAAGTATGTTTGGAGATCTCTGGAAAATGGCGGAAATAATGAATTCGCGGGTCGCTTTCTTTGACGATATTGAACTGACGGCTTCGACTAAGACCTATTTGCATAATAACACAAAGACGATTTTTCAATTTTTCCCCTGACTGAATATCTTAATTTTCAAGTAATTTGGCGACTTAAACACTATACAAATAAGGTGGCGAGCCAAAAATACATTCAAAGAGAGAAAATGGGGCGATTTTCCTTTTTTATTACCGCGTGCTAGAAACGACAAACGTAAATCAAACGCCTCACTGGTTTTGAAGCATTTCTTCCTCGGGGACATTTGTTTGAAATATTCGAAGTATCCAAAACTATGGGAACGCGCGGTTTTTGCGCGCAACTCGGTTTTGACACCTTTTATCTGTATTGGTAACTCCACTAGTGTAATTTAGAAACCTTGTAATATGGTTAACACCAGAATTGAAGGTTGATCGGTCAGCAAGTCAATGCAGTCGTCAACTTACCCCAATCGCGTTCCCTGGAGTCAACGTTCGCCAAAGTGGCGTCCCTTCTCCGTCCAGTTCGAATGCTGTTAGCTCTATTTTACTCTCCCCTAGCAACTTATCCTTGCCAATTCGCTCATGTCCGTAAAGTCGAACTCGCAGGCACAAATTTCGAAGTTCATTTTGGGTGATTCGCGTAAATGTAAATGTCTCATGGAAATTGGGGTTGGTGGCTGGTTTAGCTTTGGTTTTAAACCGTTGTTTCTTGGTCGGTAGTATAACAATGCGGACCTGCACCGACGAGGCACCTCCACGTTGCTTCGTGGGAATATCTTCAGCACGAACAACAGTCACAGAGAGTTTCTCTGCCGTCGGTGCGTAGCTAGCAGAGATCTGGATTCTCCCCGCGGTGGAAAGTACTTCGTCTCTCATATCTATACCATCCCCATACGCTGACATGGCTCTGCGCCCGTCGGACGGGCCGTATTCCGAGTCCGAATATGGTCCATATCCACACACAGAAGCGCTATCACCCAGCGCAAGTTCCCCATCCGACTTAGAACCACTTGTGTTGAAACTGCTCCGTCGACTCGTACCCTTGGAGGAAACTCCAACTAGGTAATCATCGTCGGTTTCAGTGGCGTAAGCTTCCCCGAGCTCTGCATAGTCTTTCTCGTTAGGTCTCTCCGGTGGTTCAGTCTTGAAAAAAAGCCCTGCCTTTAGACACTGGTAGAGAATGAGTAGTAAAAGACAACAGCTTCCGATAACTGCCATAAACACTATGGCCGGCGTTGGAACTGAAACGATAAGAGGAAAAACCATAAATATCACGAAATGAGCAGAGACCGATTGGAACAGGGTCGAAAAGGCGACAGGAATAGTCGAAAAGGTAATACGTACGAGCCATGATGGCTGAGACGCCTTAGATAGTAAGGGACTACCGATGATCTAGCATCTTTTTAGTCCTGTTACGCCCGCGAGAGGCAACGCAGTGAATCACAGGAAACATTCATTAGTCCTTTTGATCGCTGTAGTATGAATTATTCATATTCTGGTTCACGATCAAAACAATGCCAGGTGGTGAAAAAGACTCGCTTTTCTCAAGAACTCTCAGCAAAACAATGCATAAACGAGACTATTCGATGTTTTTATGGATTTATACTCTAATACGGGGATTCAGAAGTTTATTTTGAGATAGGATTGAA
Source organism: Nematostella vectensis (assembly GCF_932526225.1). Classification (NCBI taxonomy): domain Eukaryota; kingdom Metazoa; phylum Cnidaria; class Anthozoa; order Actiniaria; family Edwardsiidae; genus Nematostella; species Nematostella vectensis. The sequence goes on from NC_064040.1 coordinate 8,610,342, forward strand.
TGGGATAGTTATTTTGCGACACGCTAAGTAGGTTCTTTTTGTAAATTTGAAAAGTGTTCACAAGCGTAACGCATCTCTGTTTTGATGTCACGAAAGCGAGCGAGTGATTGGTCGAAGGGAGAAATATCATTACCCTTGTGAATTAATGATTCATTCAAAGTCAAAACCTAAATTATACACATTTGTAGACAACACAGTGCAGTTCTATATTCAGCACTTTACATTTTTCAGTAACCGCAACAACCGAGGTATTAAAGCCCCGGCAAGGAATCTATAATAAAAGCTCCGTTGAATTTGGGGAAATTAGAATATTCAGATCCAGTAATGAAAGTTTCGAAGAATTCCACCTTTTTTTCCTTAACAAATCTCTTTTGCTTTATTGGGAATAAGTTAATTTTATAGATAGATATATTAAGCTTTATAGAAAAATACATTTAGGGAAGTCTATCATATTTTAGAATAGATAAGAATAACTTGTTTGATGTACAAGCAAAGCTATACATTAGTCGCTTGAGATCTTTCAATTAGACTTCTCTCCCAGGGTCACAGCAAGGGCCTTTAGTTTAATTGTACAAAATAAATAAACCATAACAGGCTACATAAAAAAAGGCTTATGAATCAGTATTGCTTGCATATATTTTGCCTGAAATCTAGCTAAAAAAAATTATGGACAAAGAGTTCAGGAATTCTCACTTTTCGTAAAGATTTCTTACTTTTTAGATTTAACAGGGATTAATGAATTTGCCAAATTTTATTAGTTTTACTGAAATATCATTATTACTAAAGAATGTAGTTGAACGTTCAGTCTTTTTTTAATTTCTTACGTGTAATTGTAAAATTCATTTAATGCAAAAGTTTTTTTTAAAATCTTGTTTTCGGAAGCGTACGGCAAATCCTTATTCATATGGCTGAGGAGTCAAATAATGTAAGAGGCTTTAATTGTAATTGCCACCATAAAAACAAGATAACAAAAGCTGCGGGATGAATTGATTAAAATTTGAGCCTTCTCATTTATTTGACAAATACATGCAGTCATCAAGAAATTACACCATTCTTCCATTTCCTCTCAGCTGCTTACAATTCAGGTAAAAAAAAACAATCCGAATATGATGACTTTGGAGAAAAAAAATGATTATTTGAATTGAATGATGAGTTACTGCAAATGACATTTCGATAGAGTTCGATAGGTTCGTATACTCGATTCCTTTGAGTTAGATGATCCTTTTTCATATATTCTCCTTTGCCAGGTGGAAGTAGAGTAGACGCATGGTTCCGAACATTCACAGAACAAGGTCAATCTCGATTTGTTTCTAATGATGCAATAAAGGTGACTTTACTGCGCACGATTTTGCTGGCTGGTATAAGTGCCCGGATTATGTCCGGACAGTCCCCAAAACAGGTCAAACACATTGGAGTGTAACGAATTATAACCTTAAAAAGTTCAAATAAAATAAGTTAGGGACGGATTATTTGATATGTGACGGGGGGGGTGGGGGGGGGGGGAGTGTGGCTGATACCAACAAAACAAAACAAAATCGAGAAGACCCATTAAAAGATCGAGCACCAAAATTCTCCAGGGGGAAAAAACAGCTAAAAAAACACTCCCTCCATCAAATATCAAATGGTATGCACTAAAATTTACATGTTACCCAGTAGGGTTGAAAAACACGAAAATGCGTGTACTTATTAGAAGTTCATAAGATCGGATAATTCAGGTGGTGCAGACTGCGCATGGTCAGAGATCCAGCGTACTTAGCGGTCACTTTAAAAACACGAAGATCTCTCGTGACTTTCGTGACACGTAAACAAATCAGCCCTCAAAACATACACCTATATAAAAAAGGTTGTCACTGCAAATAGCAAATGGCTTTTGCTTTTGCGGCCTGTTAAAACACAGGCGAGGACGAAATACATATTGGTTGTTCTGTCTACCGCAAATACTGCCTTAAGAGTTATGACACAGAGCCAGCTAAAGCAAGTGATCTGAAATCTGAAGGCTTTTTACCACATTACAGTCGCAGGTTAAACCTAGCGCACACTGGTGACAAACAAACATAAGCATGACGTCACGGGAACAAAATCTTCCACTCACAAGCGACATTTCACTAAAATAAATACACATAGTTCTAGCAATAATACAATGTTAAAAATGTTAAAAACACTGAGCATTTCTGTTGTTGTCCCACACTTTTCCGGTTGTGACGTAACGCCCTTGGTGTGTTGCTAGTATGCACCAGGCATTACGTTGCGATGCCATAGTATTTGCAGAGGGAGGATGCGCAGTTATTCCTTTCATATGCAGATAATCGAAACATTATATCACATTATATCACGTGTATACGAGTAACTTTTAGCAATATCGGTAATACATGGCATGACTCCTGATCTCGTAGTTTATACAAAAAAGTACATAATTAATATCATAATATCACGTGTCAGGGGTGGATCCAGGGTAGTTTACGTGAGTTCCGGAACACACTCAAAGTTTTTCAGACCAAGCTATTTTGAACTTAAATGGCTTTTTAAAAAATACTCCGATATCCCTAGAAACTATTGGCTTGTCTGTGGAAATCATTCAATCTCCTGTATTTTTGGTTTTTTAATAAATTAAACACGTAAAAAGATGCCTTATCGTCTTTATTATTCTTATGCGACTTCACGGAGCGCCCTGGATCACGAGCTTTGGATTTGAGTATCTTATACCAGTATTAATATCGATAATACATGGCACGACTCATTATTTCGTATTTTAATACAAAAAAATACGCAATAAATAATACCATAAACAAATACTATAAATAATACTCGTTCTCCGAGGACATGTATACGAAAACGTTCTGCAGAAATTTGCGGGTTAATCAGAAGATTGTTACATTCGTGTATCGTTGGAATTCAACCATACCTCATTTAATGAGGTATAATAAGAAATTAATTCCCATACATTGATTCACGTACACTTGAATAAACACTCATTAAATTAAATCAGATCGGCGAATAAGTGAGCGTTGGCTAGGTCAGTGATAAAGATGCTAGGAAATGAAAGATAACTTCTAAGCATGCACTGTTTAATAAGAAACATTGTTTTGTAACATGAACAAGTTTCTTATAAAAGCACCCTCATTTCAAATCTATTCCAATTAGTTTGAAGGCCAAAAGTTCAATCATAGCTCCCGAACCAGTATAATTAATAGTTAAAATGGACATTCTTGTTCTTCTATTAAGTACAAGGTCCTGACATAAATGATAGCCCATTATTTATTAGACAGTAATAAATAACAGAAGTCCTCAGAAATGGTCATTCTTGATCTTCGATGAAGAGAGCAAGGTTCAGACATAAATCATAGCTTTCGTGGCGAGTAATTAATAGCGTAGCTGCCTGACTATAGCACTCAGAAATGGCGATGCTGGACTTCAGTGAAGTGCAAGTGGTTTATAGAGAAAAGTACTCTTACGAATAACAATTAGTTCGATTCAAAGAAACAATTTAAGCCTATATCAAAGGTATGCAAAAAAAAGGAGCACTTAAAATCATATTACCACCAGTTCGATATCGGCTACATGGAGTAACTACACACCATTTAGCACTTTAGAACTAAGTTCTCTGAATTTTAACGCACGCTTTTATCCGCTGCTCTATAGTTGAAGTTTAAAGATTAAGATAGCTTAGGCACTCTACTAATAAAGGGGCCAATAAAACTAAACACTAAAAGGAAGTTGTACTACGGAAATACTATGATCTGACGCCTATCACGCACGCTACTTTGATCAATTCGTCTGTTTGTTTTTTTTACCTTCAATTTCCCCTTCCTTTCCTGCTTTAAATTCCCTCTATCCAGTTCTCTGTTCTTTTCTCTTACCCTTATACGCATACTTAATCCCTTACTTCATTTCCAAAAAAGCGCGAGATTCTAAGAGAGCTTAGATTTGACAAAGTGACTATAGTAGCTGCTTGAGTAGCTGAAAATTAGCACATCTTTACTTTCCCTTAAAAGTCTCTTTTCCCTTTGGAAATAGAGCAGTGTAATGTTAAGGTTCGTTCTCACTAGGACGCATGTGCAATGGTCGCAATTTTTCCGTAGTCTTCCGTCTCACAAACACAATCGCAACTGTAAGCGCAAGAGAATGCGCAACTGCTTGATTTTCTGCGCTAATGTTTGGCCGATCCTCACTTGTGTTGCGCGGCTTGTGTTTGGCCGATTCTCACTTGTGTTGCGCGGCTTGTGTTTGACCGATTCTCACTTGTGTTGCGCCTGCGTCCCAGTGAGAACAAGCCTTTAATGTATAAGGTGCATTCACACTACTCACCCGTGGTAGACACCATCGCTCTGAATTGGCAAGTTCATAAACTCCAACCAGTACATTAAGTGCTTAAGGTAGCAATTCACGGCATATATGGCTTCCTTGTCAACAGAAACTCACCAAGACCTACGACAAAGATAAGAAGACTTTCAATCAAATTAGGCACTAAGAAATCACGTGACTTTTTGGGTGGAAAATTTGCGCGCGCACCGGATTTTGGCGGCAACTCCCGAATCAGCCAGGTTTCTAAGGGCTTATCTTCATTATATTTTTCTCTTAGCTCACTGACGTGACAACGCCCGCATCCGTTTCTGTGTTTATTTTGGCGCGAGTTTATTATTATGTAATCCTTATAAAAATACATTCCTGCATTAATATATGTCCAAATAATCCCGATCATCTAAGGAAAAGAGGAGATTTTAAATGTGATTCACCTTTTCTGAGAATTGGATATAGGATCCACACTTATTTCAGTTAGTACTACACCGCATACAATAGGAGTACTGAAGCATTAGTGATCCAATCAAAGTAAGTATAAAGATTTGGAGTAAAGAAGAACAGGGAATTTAAACCACGATGGCTGTCTGTCCGTCTATAAGACTGTATGTCCGTCTTTCTATCCGTCTGCCTGACTATAAGACCGTTTATCTATCCGTCCGCCTGACTGTAAGATCGTTACGTTTGTCTATCTGTCTGCCTAGCTATAAGACTGTCAATCTATCCGTCTGCCGGACTATAAGACTGTCGGTCTATCCGTCTGCCTGACTATAAAACTGTCGATCTATCCGTCAGCCTGACTATAAGACTTTCGGTCTGTCTGCCTTTCCGTTAGTCTGTCCGGCTAGCTGTATTGTACCCTATGTTTCCGTCGGTCTTTTCGTATACCTGCCTGTCCGTCCTGTCTGTCTGCCTGTCTGTCTGTTAAAACGTCTATGTGGCAGAGTGATTAAAACAATGGATAAAAGACTGGCGAGTACCCAGGATTTGCCGAGGGGGTGCGCTGTCATAGGTGTCATATGGAAAAAGGAGATTTGATCCTTCAATAAGAAATAATCCACTTGTGATGTCAGTAAATAGGGGCGAGCGATGCATCCTCGGGTACCCAGGGCGTTCAGGTCAGCGTGACGAGGCGCGAGAACGAGGCGGCCCTCCCTTCCCATAATGCACCTCGTAAAAGTATATTAACAATCGCCGCGCATCGTGATGGCGCGCAGATGATCTTAGGGCGCGTTTTTTCACTCGTGATTCCGGAATGAGAATGATAAGAATAGAAAAAGCGCGCGTTCGTTTATACCGCGTTCCCATTCCGGAATGGAACGAAGGACTCGAATGCCATTCTGAACATTCTCTACCAACCATTCCCCGTTCCAGAATGATAGGAAAAAAACGCGCCCTTAGTAATGAAGGCGGTAAGAGCAAGATGGATTCCGAGGAATAAAGTAAATTATTTAGATGCTTTGACAATAAAAAATTCAAATAAAAATTTGGAAACAATTTTTTTTTTTGCCTTTCAGACCTGGTATACGGTATTTCTCCCACGGGTTTTCATTACTCCATCCCGGAATATTTTACGGTTTAATTTCAATACTTTTGTCTTGTATACTGTATTTTTATTTTTCTTGAGAAATATTACATTGGATGATCATGAGAAGCTCAAAGAAGACTACGAAATAAAACTTTTCAAAATAGCATGCGCTGGGAATGACATTTTCAATTGCGCATGAAGCGGCAGACAGGTTGGAATAACAAAATACACCTAACTCATTTTCTATCCAAAGTTGGCAAAATATTCCTTAACATTAAGGCATAGTTATAGTCTAATGATATCTCATCAAATATGTGCTTCATATGTTATTGCACCGTTTTGTGCAATCCCAGTAAAACAGAAAGGACAGCGAGATGACGTGACAAATTTCAGAGACCAGTTGATTCTCCAAGGGCAAAATTCGCCCGCTAGGAGTGAGGTTGTTTAGAGGTGCACGTTCTATAATTCATTTAAGGCCTGATGAATCAAATCAGTTGAGGTGTTAAGGACACTCGTCCTTAGAATATTAAAAATTTGGCTAAAGAAGAATGTAAACAAACAAAACGACAGGGCAATACATACACATCAGCTAGCTTATGACTCCAGCTTTAATTCCTTTGGTTCTATTTTACTTGTTTTACACATAAAATATGGATATTTTGGCATTTCCCCGACGTGCGTTTGACACGTTTCCTTCAAAATCCACGCGTTTTTTGCTGCTAACCTAGGAAATCACGCGCTAGTGCCCCCCCCCCCCCCCCCCCCCAAGGAAGCTCACTATAGAGCTCACTTCGCAGTAAAGACGGCCGTTAGATCAATAACCAATGAGAGAGCCAATGAGACTTGAAAAAGCAGACAAGTGATACATATGCATCACGCAATAAATCTAACCTTATTCAAACCCGTAGAAGTGAACTTCCTGTGGTATCGGACATGCTTTTTGTCGTTTTGAAAGCAATGGGGGATGCGCGCGCACCCCCTAAATACGCGCCTGAAAGACGTGAGTTGTAATTTTTTACGGAAACCTCCCAACAAGGACACCCTTTTTGTGAACCATCCTCATTAACGAGTGGTTCTGTAGCGTTTTCAAAATGCTGTAAAGAAACCTGCCATGAAAATTGTAAACGATCACATTTTTTACAGCCCGATCACCCATCGCCCCTTTGTTAATTACTCGGTTATCTTTTCACAAAACATAATTAACAAAAAGGTAAATAACTTTCTTTTGCATTAAAAGTAAAGACTCATATTTGTAAATAAGCCTGAACAAAATAAAGTATAAATGATTAACGATTATTAAGACTGATTTACGATCAAACTAATGGCATGGGAAAAACCTTTAGTGAATGCTTCTTATTCTACTTGATTTCAAAATAAAGAGGATCTGAAACAATTCCGATACAAATTTTGTGGAAACGAGTATTTGCTTATTAGGATAAAACATACGGAAACAATCAATTTCAGCCCTAGTCCTGCGAAAATGAATGTTGAGCGAACAGGAATATTATACCTGTGCCAAAGCGTATCATTTCAAACGTCCAAAAAAATCCTGACGGATGCAACACTTATAATGCTAAATTGGACAAGCACAAAGACAAAGAAGAGTTTTGATGCAAAAAAATCTCTCAAGAATTACTTGAAATTGCTATCAACACATTCAGGATACGGAAACCGTACATAATTGATAACAGTTTTAGGGCAGTATTCATTATACTAGAAATCCCGCTATCATAATAACCTGGTTGTTTGTCAATCATCTTTGACTTAATTCAAAAAGTGTTCTAAAAACTAACTACCACTATTGATTCCCGGGGTTATTTGACCAAATTGAGCACATATTATAATGATAGTCATAGAAATAGCGTTGCACCCCAACTAGGAACAAGTTAACCGAAGGAGTATGCATATCAATCCATGGGGGTCCAAGATCAGAGACTGCCACAAACACCTTACATTGATGTCTTATTCGTATTTCAATACACTCACGCCAAATTGAGTTGAGACAATTAGACGTTTAAGCAGATCAAGTTTTTAATCATAGATTGGCGGAAAGTGGAAAAGAGAAATAAAGAAGAAAAGGTTGTTTTCGCGTGCTTTTAGCGCACATGGAAACTATTATCTGTGTAGTTGTTTTGATGACTGGAAGACTTTAGTGGACGTCATAAATTCTTTATAAATTTAAAACCGCCGATGAAGGGAAGCGTGAGTTATAAGAAATGCATAAAAAAAATTAACACATAGCAAATGTAATTTTGATTTTCAAAAAATAATGTTGACTGGTCAAGAGTGAAAATTAATACGTATTAGCAAAACGTTTAAACCAAGCCAACATTGGAAAGCTAATCAACGAAAGAAGATAAAAACGAGAATCATTAGGAAAAATTGCGTTTGGAATAAAGGGTATATAAACAGAACGAAAAATCTGTTGATATTAAATCGAATTCGATTCGCATCTATAATTCTCCGAAACTTGAAACATAATGACAAGATGGAAGAAACTCAAAAGACCTTACAATACAGACTTTAAAAGTTACAAAGCTAGGGAGTATTACGAAATTGTTTTAACGTATCCATTAACTTCACCGACATACAATCACAGACAGGTGTACACCAGCGTTAAAAAGACTCAGAGAAAACGTTTCTTCACCTCAAAAAAAACAATTCAAAACCTCAACTTACCTCGGGATCAAGTTAGCTACAGAATCAACGCAGACATGCGCCATTTTAGTAACATTGGAATTGTTTGGGGAAAAGGCTAGAAAGACTGCAGCGGAATTCAGAGGCCATCTGCGCCAGGCAGCAAGCGTGATCCAGATAATCAACCAATCAGATCTTAGAAAGTGTAATGAAACTCTTGACCAACCAGAGTGGGTTTTTATGTAAGGTTCATGACTTGGTTTAGATATAGATAATGACAATCATCGTACGGGGATAATGTATATAAAAATAGAAACATGGAGAGGAGCATTAAATGTATCTAAAGCCATTTTTAGGATTACTCTATTGACGTTAAAATATCCTTTTTAAGTAAAAGAAATCATAAGAAGTTCTGAGATTCTTATCACAAGAATGTAATTCCTTATTTCTCCGATAAGCTATCTCTTTGGATAAAGATTTTGTACATTTAAAAAGCCTTTAAATAAATATTGCCAAATTGCATAACTAAAGTCGGTTTATCTTGAGTAGGTAGGTAGGTTTATCAAATAGCAGGCAGGGTATCTAGTAGGTTATGGCCAGGCAGCAGTCATAGGTATCATATGAAAACAGCATAGTATCTGAAGATTCCTTAATAAGAAATGACCCACTTTTTGACCGCCAGGGTGGGCGTAGGGAGGTGTAGGACTAGCACATTTTGAGAGTCGCGAGGACTGCCTATTCGAAAGAGTTCTTATGTCAAAATCTTATGAAGAAATTTGAAACGCTTAACGCTAAAAGCACACGATTATTATATTCGAAGCAGCGATGTAGCCAGGATTTTTAACAGGAGGGGGCCCATAAAAGGCCTTTTCAAGGCATTTTATCCTGTGTTTTAGATGTCTCATACATTTACTGTATTTATGCCTGCTAGAAGGGGGGGGGGGGCCCTTGGCCATCCCCCTGGCTACGCCCCTGCGAAGAGATAATAAGGAAACCCTTCCTCTTTTGTGGGTGGGGGAGGTGGGTCACTGGAGGCTGGGTAATAAAACGAGCATTCACGGTACACTCCTCAGGCCAGATCAAGTTCTCTTCTGCTCTTCAAGCTTTTAAAAGAGGGAAAAATGAAATTGGGGAGGCGAAAGGACTTGAAATTTTTGATGGAGCTGAGGGTGGTGAACCACTAATTGTATCTATTAGATCCCTGATTCCGCAAGCACCGAGGAAATCAATTCAACTCACTTGACTCAGTACAATAAATGCCTTATATACAGATACACGGTTTCATGTTGGTAAAAAAAACTTGAGTTGAGCACTAAATACTTCTGAGATTCTAAATTTCTAATCTGCAGGAAATTTCACCTTTTGTTTTTAATTGAGTTAATCAACATTAACCTTTGAGTTTGAAACGGTATTCATAATCATCATTATAAAGCTTCAGAGTTAACAGAGATGGCCTGCAAGCTTTGGTCAAGGTGAAAACAGCCTATATTTATAGTTCCAGTATCCACTTTATAAATAGTCTATTCTATTGAACTACAAAGTTATCTCATAAGTCTGTATGGTGTTGTTTAGCAGTCCAAGAGCAACATCAAGCCTTCCATCTCGAGAGCAACCCTCAGTACAAGCAATCGTATGAACCCAATCATCCGTCTCAAGCCGTAACACCAGCTCCTGTCTTAACAGCACCACAAGTGCATTAAAATGTCCAGCACACAGTAGATAATCCCCTGCGTCCTGTCTCTCCTCATTAGGGACCGATACCAAACGAGTTACGGGCAGCTGAACAGAGGCATAAGGATGCAGCTGAAAGTCCGCAAATACCATTATGCTCCCATCTTCTGTTCCTATGGCAACCTGGGGTTGCCTAGCAATGGATGTGCTTTGCCGTCGAGGGCTACCAAATGCTTGAGAGGGGGAGAGGAGTTGTGGCAGCAGCTCCATAAAGGACCCACATGTCATTGCCGTGACAACAGATGTTACCTGTGTTCGGTTTACCACCATGCCGTTCTGAAGGACAAAGAGGTTTTGACAGCTGTCTGAGATGAGGAGGTAGTTTGTGAGGATGCCGCCAATCATCTGCAGTCTTACTGGGAGTATGCACCGCACTGAGGGTGTCACTCCAAGCTCCTAGAGGGAAAAGAGATAAACATGAATGTGGACAGTAAAGCCCTCAATAAAAAAAAAACAATCAAAATGAATAATGACATCTCCTTATAAATATAACTATTACTTTTACAAGCATTGCAATCATTATATTACCATTGATTCCACTAGCATTGTTATCGCAAATAGTGCATGCTACTAATGCATTCATCACATCACAATCACCAATTGAAATCACCATATCATAGTCATCATCAAAATTACCATCGCCATCATCATCATCATCATCATCATCATCATCATCATCACCATCATCACCACCATCACCACCATCACCACCATCATCACCATCATCATCATCATCATCATCATCATCATCATCATCTTCATCATCATCACCATCATCACCATCATCACCATCATCATCACCATCATGATCCTCACCACCATCATCATACTTCGCCATCACAAACACCACCATCACCATGATCATCAATTGTTGCTATTGTTATGACTGTATCACCATGATCCTCATCATTATAAAAATACCATAATTATTATTCAACACAACCACAAAAACAAACAAGAACATTGTTATCTCCATAGTAACAAAATCACAATTTCACAGACAGTAAAAGTTGTGCAAAATATATGAGTAAATATTACTATATTCATATTAATTACAGTATGTGACTATTATAATTGAATAATATCTTCTTAACTAATTTTTCCTCACTCTATGTGTGTGCTTGCATGCGTCCTGCAGTTGTAGTCTCCATAGGTTGCCATAGGGCGACACAGCTGTTACAACTCCTCTGTTATCTCCAACAACAATAGCCAGATTGCCCACTGGAGACAAAAAACACGGAATCAGTACTTTTAAAATCAGTACAAAATGTATAAGACAAAAAATCTCATGGTTATCCCCTTGTGTATTTTAAAAACACGACAAGCTGCTGGACCTGTATACACCTATTTCAAAAAAAGGTTGCACCCAAGAATCTATATGTCGTAACCTGCGGTGGTTCATGGGTAGCATATAAACGGCTGATTTCTTGTATCTGAAAGCCATGCAAATAATCATAAGAACATAAACGAGAATTCTACACCTTTAGAAACCTGGATTTGTATTTCCTTTACGCTTATTTGTTTGATACCCATCAAGCACTGTGGGTTATGATACACAGATTCCCCTAGTACAACCTTATTTGAAATAGGTGTATACACTGCTGCATGATTATGAGGAATATATACAATCTTGTGACATCTAAATGAGTTTGTAAATCCTGAACAGCCTAATGACGCTTATCACTTTAGGAAGTACTCAACTCTTGAGGTGTTCAAGAGAATACTTTTATAGTAGTGATAATGACCAGTAATGATTCCTGTCAAATGTATTTATTTCCCTTCTCACCATTCCCATACCTAGGATCCAAGAATGACCAGCAAGGTGATCAAACCTACCAAAATCTTCATCAACGGCAAGAGCAGTAATGCATCCCTCAGACAGCGTTCGCCTGTTTAGTATTTGCTCGTTGCATAGGATGGTCAGTGTTCCTTTAGCATCTCCAACAATCAGGTCTGCTGAGCTGAACTTTGTGGTGTTGTGCATTTCCAGGCAGCGGAGGGGGCCACCTTTTGTTTCAAGCTTGGAAATCTCCTACACAAACACATTAATCATCATCAACATTAAAGTTATCATCATTTATCATCAACATCATCATTATCACCATCATCATTATAATCATCATCATTACTACCATCATCATTAATTTTTTAGCAAATGATACATTGGGATAAGGCAGAATTAGTGACTACCCAGGGACATCGTGATACCATTTTCTTGAATGCAACCAAAGAATATAATTTAGTCCCAAGTTACAGTAGTAATTAACAAACATTCACAACTGGAGGTCCCTTGATTACAGACTAATTAAAAGATTAATCAATAAACTGGTGGATATATCTAGCTGCAGAATAATAAGCAAATGAGATGAGAAGCAAAATGTGTTATACACCTTGACACAGACAATCCATGCTCTCATCCCTTGCCATTCAAGTAAACCTTATACTACAACAGGGGTGGTGGACGAGGGCAGTGCCCCCCCCCTCCCCCACGCACTTTTCTGAGCAGAATAGCAAAATATATATGACTGCTTTGATATAAGAAAAAAAAATGTAATAAAATCTCATCTATATTCTTTTCCTTTATGTTATTCTGGACACAAACCTATGTATACGGTTCCTAAATAAAGCTGTGTTTTTTTCTATTACATGAACATGGTTTACATGTACCTAAATATTTATCAAGCATTACATGTATAACCCGTCTGCTTGAAAAAATACACCCACCTTGAAACCACCACCCCCCAATCCTATAAGCAGGCTGTAAATGTGACCCTTTTGATCTAGCATAAAATACTCATTAACTCATTTTGGGAATTTCCTTTATCGTCTGTTGGTCTATGCCTATGCATTCTTAGTACAGCAATTGTATTTTAGGCAAGTTGCTTTATTAATACCTGGTATCTTGGGACTTTGTTGATTTTGCTGGCTTTGTTGATTTTGTAAACTCTCAAAGTACCATCATCACCTCCAGTCACAAGACAAGTGTTATCATACCTGAATAACATGCAGACCCAAACTTACTTAGCCACTAGATGATAGCATTTGAGAAATGCAATAAAAAGTGACAAAAAAAATCCATTACTCTCAGATGCTTAGCTAGGGATAGGTGCTCTTAAGGTCAGCATACAAATGCAAGCAGATGCAAGTGAGAATTGTTGATATTTGAAACAAAAACATGAATGCTTTTCATAAAGAGCAAAGCCTAAGTGTTAACTGTTCATCACACCTACACCTTTGCGCGCCCCTCCACCCACTATATTGCAATTCCAGCGCTGGTCTCCACATTCCCCCTCTCCTCTGAAAAAGTTTGGAGTTTGTCCCCCCCCCCCGGAAACTATGGCTTATGGCCCCCCCTTACACTCCTAGGCTTTTTGAAGTCCTCAATTCCCACCGTCTCAGGTCTCTGGTCTTTTTTAAAGTGCGAGGCTGGAACAAAACAAGGTGGTCTGTCAAAACACAAAAAAGCAGCCAGGATCGTGTTAACCGATTTGCAAAAGCAACTTTCACAATAGATAAGTAAGTACTTAACTTAGTGTCATATTGACTGAATTTTGATTTTGGTATACCTTTATCTTATAGCTTATCTAGCTTGCCCTTAGCCAAAACATTATTATACTTAATAATACCACTTTCACCTGAAAGGCTTTCCTAACGCCATCGTGTTAGCATGATAATCTAAAAAGTGCTTGTCAACGAGTTCCACACGTGATCCGCCATTACTCGCAACAACAACATGACCGCCATCTTGTATTTCCGACGACTTAGTATTAGTAGAAACCATTATTTCTTCTTCCTTGATAACAACAGGAGCGTAATAACGGACAAGCCTTGTTCTAAAAGTTCTAGAACGAGAAATTTTCACGAACGTAAACGAAATGATAACGTTTTTTTACCGGGCTTCCTGTGCATCCTCGGCTAAGGACCCACTGTCTAAAACAGCACAGGGAGCCACTATCACAAACAAGTACATACCCGATCATTCCGATTTCTTGATATCCCACCAAGAAAAAACTCAAACACTGTGGCGTTAATTGTAATACTACTCCCATTGATTGCGTGATTAATTGTGTGATTAAGCTGAGACAATCATATTGTAATAGGACCCGCAGTTCGGGGTGTAGGAGCACACAGATTAAAACAGTAAAAGGAGCTATCTACGATGGATTGCTGTTTTAATCCGAAGCCGATCAGAAGTATATCGATAAGGTTCTAAAGTTATTAGAGGCATACTGCATCGGCGAAACTAATGAAACCTACGAACGGTATGTGTTCAATAAACGAGAGCAAGATCAAGGTGAGTCTTTTGATTCATACTTGACATGTTTGCGCTCTCTAGCCAAAACATGTAAATTTTGGCTAGCTGAAAGATGGCTTGATCCAAATGATGACAAAATCTTCCTGGGGATCAACGATAATTCCACTAGAAAGAAGCTATTAGCCGAAAGTAAACTTACTCTAGAGAAGATATTAGCGCAGTCGAATCGTACCGCCGCCCGCAGCGCAGCACAGGCGTCCCGCAGAATAAAGGACAGCGCGACACACAACACCCCACAATCAATTGCAAGTTTTGTTTAAAAAAAAAACACCAAAAAAAAAGGAACTATGTCCAGCCTGGATGAAACAATGCAACGATTGTGGTACCGCCAATCACTTCTCGGGCTCCTCGATGTGCACGGCGAGTCCGAAGTCCGCACAAAAGCCGGGGCAAAAGCCCAGAAGTAGACCAGTGCATGGGGTAGAAGAATTTTCGGATGAAAGTGATGGTTATTTTTTCTATGTGGAATCCGTAGGCGCAGTCAATGCTGCGCAATGTAAGCGTAAGATTTTTGCTTCAATGCAACTAAGAGATGAGCAAGTTAAATTTCAACTAGATTGTGGCGCGACAGTTAATATTCTACCTGTAGACAAATACGTCCAGATATTCAATGACCCATCGCACGCCAGATTAAAGAAAACCAACAAAACCCTTCAAATGTTTAATAAGACTGAGTTGAAACCCATAGGAACGGTGAAGATCGAGAGTGTGAACCCAAAGAATGAGGACGCAATATTACTCGAGTTTGTATTAGTGAACGACGGGCCACATGCCCATACTAGGAGCGCAAGCCATCCAACAGTTTCAGCTCATGACAATTAACAGCGACAATATCCTGTCAGTCAATGAGTTCCAATCCACTCAGCAAGTTATAGTTAGTGAGTTTGGCGATGTTTTCGAAGGTGATGGCGTTTTACAAGAAAAACTTCACCTTGAGGTAGACAAGACAGTAACGCCCGTGGCGTTGCCTGTCCGTAAAGTCCCATTTGCGGTTAGAGAACCCTTTAAACGTGAACTGGACAGACTAGTAGATAAGGGGATATTAGTGCCAGTCGAAGTCCCCACTGACTGGGTCTCTTCAATGGTAGTGGCTGTGAAGCGCAACGGTAAGATACGTTTGTGCATTGATCCCAAACCGCTGAACAAGGCTCTCAAGAGAAACCGATACCCGCTACCTGTCATCAACGACTTGCTAGCGAAGCTCACGAATGCAAAGTTGTTTACTGTCGTTGATGCAAAAAACGGGTTTTGGCATGTCCAACTTGACGAAGAGAATAGCTACCTCACCACGTTTGGTACCCCATGGTCACGATACCGATGGACGCGCATGCCATTTGGAATTTCCCCTGCCCCTGAAGAATTCCAACGTCGACTAGACAACGCCCTTCAAGGTCTAGACGGAGTAATGCCCATCTTTGATGACATACTGATCTTTGGCGCCGGCGACACTGAAGCGGAAGCAATAGCTGATCATGACGCGAAACTGAGAGCCCTACTTCAACGATGCCGCGAGGAGGGTGTCAAGTTAAACAAAGAAAAGTTGAAGCTCCGTTGCAGCGAGGTAGACTTTATGGGTCACGTGATCTCCTCTGATGGTCTAAAGCCTGACCCAGCAAAACTGCAAGGTATCAAGGAAATGCCGCCGCCGACCTGCAAGCAAGATGTGAAACGACTCCTCGGTATGGTCAACTACCTACAACGTTTCGCGCCAAATCTATCCGAAGTCACGGCACCACTGAGAGATCTACTCAAGGAAGACAACAGTTTCCAGTGGGATTCCGTCCAGGAGCGCCGTTTCGAAGCAGTTAAGAAGAGTATCTCTGAGACACCGGTCCTCAAGTTCTTTGACCCGACAGATAGTGTTGAGCTTCAATGTGATGCATCTGACAGAGGCACAGAAGCTTGGGTGCTTGCCTGATGCAACATGGCCAGCCAGTGGCGTATGCATCACGCTCCATGACGGAAACGGAGACACAATACGCGCAGATTGAGAAGGAGATGCTGGCTATCGTCTTCGGATTTGAGAGGTTCGAGCAATGTGTTTACGGCCGACAAGTGAAGGTACAATCAGACCACAAGCCGCTTGAAAGTATATTTAAGAAGAGCCTGATTAGCGCCCCTAAGCGACTCCAACGCATGTTGTTGAGACTTCAAAAATTTGACTTGGAAGTGAGCTATAAGAAAGGTACAGAAATGGTACTGGCCGACACTCTAAGCAGAGCATATAAGGTGCTACCAACAGTAGTAGCAGAAGAGAGAGGTGAAACCGAGAAAGATACCGAGTCAATTATCATTGCACAATACCTTCTAGTTTCAAGCCAGACGCAGGCAAAGATCCAGCGCGCCACAGAAGCAGACGATGTGATGTGGGAGTTGAAGACAGACAGACAGACAGACAGACACACAGATAGATAGATAGATAGATATTTTATTCATGGCACCTCATAAAACATTGACATCGGCGTAAATCCACACATAATTAAATAAATGATATTGAATGGTGTTGATATGTTTTTGTTACTTTGCCTTTTGCATTTTTTTTCTTGTTGTTTAGGATGATTAGGTGACGTCACCGTACGTTGTCATCAAGCTTCACATTTCTTGCCTTCATACATTCAAAAATATGTTTCGCTAAGCGCCGATTCACGTTTTCATTCCGGCTCAATCCCATAATTCTGACGAAAATGCTCTTCATCCTCCACTTTACCTGTCTGGCATACTAAGCATTTTCTTTCGTTAGGTTTTTTATATGGCTTTTCATACCTTCCAGTTTCAATTACTAGCTTATGATTGCTTAGCCTGAATTTCGTAAGGGCAATCCTATGGTCAATATTTTTTTACGTCCGTTAGATAATCTTCTAAATTGTGGGACAGTTTAAATTTTCTGAGCGTACGCAATTTGTTCTTTTGGGCTTGGTCTTTTCTGTTTCATAATTAGATATGGCAGCGAAAGCTTTGCGGGAGAGTTTTTTGTTATTCCCATTGTTGTTTGAAAGTTTAAGCCAAAGTTTGATCGCTCTACACTTTGCTTTTGTTCTGAGAGGGAATCGTCCTAATTCAGCCCTACACGCGTTCGAGCTACAGTATCGGTTTACGCCGAGAAGCCATTTTAGAAACTTGGTGTGGAGCATTTCTATTGGATCTTTTTCTAACTTTCCCTTGCAGTCCGCTCCCCATATTTCGCTTCGATAAAGTAGGATTGGTTGCATCAAGGTGTCAAAAAGGCAGAGAGTTAGTTTGATATCTTGTCTGAAGTGCTCTCCCATTTCTTTTCTTAACTTGAACATCGCTTTTAATGCTACTTTTTTGAGCTCCTCCTTAAGTAGCCAAAATTAAAATTTCCATAAGGGCAGAAATGGAGTCGAAGGTACTTATAACTTTTGACATTTTCTATTTTATAGGTTCCGTTAAAGATTCGGTAATTATTCATAGTTTTCCCAGTGTTATTAAAAATCATTACGTTTGTTTTATCTAAATTGATCGATAGTTCGGATGCTTTGCAATATTTCTTCGAGGCTATTCAGATATTCTTGCAGGCCCTTTGCTGATTTTGATAGGATAACTAAGTCGTCGGCATAGAGAATGCAACTTAATGGCACACCATTTAGGTCAATATCATTTCGGTATTTTTCATTTAGTTTTTCTGGGAGGTCGCTCAAGTAAAAATTAAACAACTTTGGCGAAATCATGCAGCCTTGTTTCACGCCTGCGTAGCATCGAAAGGATTCAGTTATGGGGCTTCCAATTTTTATAGATGACTTGTCATTTCAGTACATTGATTGGATTATGTCGAGGAAACGCCCAGTAACACCTACTGCTTTCAGTTTTTCAAATAGTTTCGCCCTAGGGACGCAGTCGAACGCTTTACTAAAGTCCACGTAGCATGCAAACAGGAAGTTGTTTGTTTTTGTTGGGTTTCGCTTTGACATGCTCGTCAATTAGTGACTTTAGAGCGAAAATGCTGTCTATTGTTCCTTGCTCTTTCCTAAAACCACATTGTTCTGTTTTCAAAATGCCCTTCTCCGTTAGGTGATTGTACAATCTTTCGTTCATAATTGACATAAAAACTTTGCCTAACGTGGACAAAAGTGTTACGCCCCTGTAGTTTTCAGGTTTCGATGGACCTTCTTATGAATCGGGACTATTAACCGTAACTCCACATTGTAGGGTAAACCCCATAGTTAAATATTTTGTTGAAAAGGTTACCGAGATAACTTTTCAAGATCGTTTTGCTGCACTTTAGAAATTCGTTCAATGTTGTCCGCGCCTGGTGCCTTCCCAGATTTTAGTTTTTCTATGGCTTTTATAATTTCTTCCTCGCTTATTCTGTACTCCAGGGGCCCTTCCCGATAGTTCCCATGATCTATTCGTCCGTTTTGCTTGGGCTGTGCTTCATTTGTTGCATTCAAATTTTTGAAGTGCTGAAAAAAGTTTTCCGCATTTTCAGTCTCAATTGGGGACGCTTTTGTCGACTTACCGATGTGGAAAAATTTTTTCAACTGTCTTCATAAAGCCTTAGAATTTCTAAAGTCGATATTATAGATTATGTTCGCGTAATGATTTTCTTTTTTTCTTTTGCACGTTTTTTTTTTTTTTTTGAAGATTCTCCTTTTCCGATTCAGAGCATCTCTTAAAGAATGATTGTTTGGTTCTTTCGAGATTCGGTGTCCAAATGTTTTCTTTTTCTGTTTTACATTCCTCGTCAAACCATGGTTTGTTGTTCTGATTGTTTACCGTTTTTGTGTTTTGACATTTCATGCCCGCCGCCTCGCATGCCTCTTTAAGCGCTTGCGTAAATTGAGCGGTCATTGTCTTTGTTTTATTGTTTTTAAGTGCGTCGCTTAGTTTTTGTTGCATATCATTAGAAACTAAAATCTCTTTCAATTTCTCCTGTATCCCGTCCTTCCAGATAAGTCTTTTGAATTCTGTTAATCCTTCATTGTGGTCTGTCCTCTCTGCCTCTGCACCTCTTGATGGGCTCCGGACAGATAAAGCATAAGATAGAGAGCAATGATGAGTTCCAGAGGTTTGACAATAAAATAGTTAATGCTATTCATGATATCATTTGAAGCAATCACATAATCTACAACGCTACTTCCGTTATATTTGAAACATGTTTTTCTTCCATGTTGGCCATTTCCTTGTAATTTTTGAAAATATTGGGGGGGGGGGGGGGGGGCACGTGCCCCCAGTGTCCCACCTCCTGCTACGGCACTGAAAATAGTCAAGTTTTTTTCTGTAACCTACGTTTAATTTACAGTGAGGACACAGAAAGCGGGCCATGCTGAACGACTTTGACCAATAAGTTTCGGCTTGAACACCGTAAACATTTAGAAAAATAAGTTCCAGCAAGAGAGCATAAGAAAAGAGAGGGACACGGTATTACCCACGCGCCGCCATTTCGATTCCGAATCTTTAGGAATTTTTAGTAACCACCACCCCACCACTGCGCGTGAGGATTTGCTCCTTTTATTTTGTCCTACTCCCCCGCGGGTTGCGTGTTGCTGTTTTGCCAACTTGAAAGGAATGAAAAGAGATTATGTAAAATAACTCGGAAGAAGAAAATAAGTCTAACTTAAGTTACCAAGATTGGCAAATATACTCACAAAAAGCTAAATCCCTGAATAGTTTGACTGTTTTGTTTGTCTGAGCGGCGAAGTCAAGTGAGAAAGAAAAAACCGACGAGCGATAAAATGGCTACACGTTTGAATCAAATCCCGACTCCCAGCACTCCAGCTTGTATAATAACAACACAATAATATAACATATAATAATAACGACATCAAAGAAGTACAGTAATATCTCCCTCTTTATTTGTTCTGACTTTTACAAAAGCTCAGATACTTCATCTTGCTGGCTTTGATCATAACAAAAATGAATTCCCTCGCTACAAGGATAGTTTTATTAAATGTATTTTTCTTGGATTCCTTCTCAATTCACCGGAATATTCACAAAAATCAATATTATATATAATGTCTAACTTACAGATTTTGTTTGACCATAAGGAAGATAATGAATGTTGAGAAACCAGGAAGAAGCAGCAAAATCGGTGATTGAAGCACGAGGTTTTCCGCTCTTGATTTTAAATGAAGTCTCCTTTTGGAAATCTTGCAATCCTCGAAGTACTACATCCCCTTAATAAACTGCAACTGCCCGTATCCTTGATGCTAGAATGACATTTTCGATGGTATTTGTGCAAATAGGGTGTGTTTTTTTTTTTGTCGGTTTCATGTCACAAAATAGCGGCAAACAACAAGATGTAAATGCTATGCGCGGGGGTAGGGTTACTAAAAATAGCCGGATTCGGAATCGCCATGGCGCGCGGGTAATACCATAGTGTCCCTCTCTTATCTTATGCTCTCTTGGTTCCAGCCAATCAGGTTAGGGTGTTCCCACACTCAATCGACAGACAAAAATGGTCGACTACACGTACGAGGTCAAATAAACAACGTCCGGCGTTTCTCATTGGCTGGATTTTTTTTTCATGATATTTACGGTGTTCAAGCCGATTCTGATTGGTCCAAGTTGTTCAGCATGGCCCGCTTTCTGTGTCCTCACTGTAATGTACTATCTTAAAGTCTTAAAGTCTTAAAGTTTATAACCTTTTATAGCTTTCGCTAACGCAAAGGGGGGATGGTGTACCCTGGCTAGAGGCGGCGCATATAGCCAGGGGCCTGCTTGGATCTTAACGCAGGCAAGGCGGCGGCCTGAAAGAGCTGTAAGGATGGCAGGGCCGCAATGTCGCCAGATACCAAGTTCCAAGTTCTTATTGTTCTTGGTATGAAGGACATGCCAAACGCATTTACGTTTGCTTGCAACTGTCTATAGCTTATATCTGTCCTTCTGGATGTTCTTGTGTTCTCTTGGATGCTTGTCGGGAATGGGATTTTGACTATGTTGTTTTTGATCTTAAAAAACATTGATAGTTGCAGCATGAGGCGTCTTGTTTCCAGAGTGTCCCAACCTAGAGACTCAACCATTTCTGTAGTGCTGGCTTTATAATTGTAGTTGGAAGTTACAAATCGCTATGAAAGAAATATCAGAAATATAGAGAAATTAATGCGAGCATTACAATTTAACGTAAGGAGTCCAAACGTAGAGCGTGCTGTGTTTGATAGACCTTGAAAACAGTTCTTTATGTATTCAACGATGCATAGCAGACTTGTGTGAGGACAAAAGAGCTTATGACCCATAGAAAGCGCAGTATGCAAACTACGCCAAACCACACATAGCTTAAGGAGCAAGAAGTCAAGAAATACGGACAAGCAGGATTTGGCTCCTTGCGTGGAATTCAATAGCTTTCTGGTGCATCCAGGTTATTTCCTCTATTCCTGCCAGCAGCCCCTTGTTCAGGTACGTTGAGACGATAACCAGCTAAACTTATAAACTGTATAAACTACACAAATCCTTTGTAGGTTAATTCACTCTTGTAAAATCACGCGCATTAAGGAAAGTAAATGCACTTAAAAGAACACACGTAAAATGCACGTCAAAGTTAAGAAGTAGCACGTGAAAATGCTCTCCCTGATAAATTTAAGACGTTTTTCGGTTTCACAGCCAATTGAGGATGCGGACGTTTTCTCTGTAGAATCGTTTTTGTCGAAATAAATATCCTTAGTTTATTAATATTTAAACCCATGGACACCTCAACCGACCTGTACCGGCCGTGAGAAGTACCCACAACCCCAGAAATTAATCAATGAAAATTAAACGCAATGAGATCAAGATACTCAGGCATCAGTCTAAGGGATAAATGGTCTTGAAGGTATGCATCCAACCAAAATGATGGCAACTACCTTTTAGCCAATAATAGCTTAGGTTTTAAGAAAACTCTCAAATCGAACAAGGAAAAACAGCAGAATTTACTCTCTCAACAAAACGCTCAAAATACCACGCAAATAGATACCTTTATTCTGATCCACAAGGTCGATTTCCATCGCCTCAAAACACAATGTCCACTCCTTGAAGGCTTCTGGAATCATCTTTTTAATGCCATTACCGATTGCAAAGCATTCTGGGAGATCTGTGAAAAATTGGTCATGGAATGATCAGTCAACAGGCTTCTCCCCACAGTTAGACAGTTTGTATAGTCCTTTTACCTCAAAGCCAATAAACAAAACAATTCTAAGTCATACAGACCCAAATAGCAATGTAAACAATTTTTTGATTTGGTTAAACCCAAAAAGCAATGTAAAAAAAAAAAATTATATTTTTCCATAAAAGACAGATTCATTAGAAAATTATTTTCTCTTCAAGGCCAAGCCAAACAAGAGAAAAATCCCCAAGAATCCACTTTTGCCTGCAAAACATCCATCAGCACAGCACTCAGTTACGCCCCTGAATAGACTTGGTGATTTCGTAGGGCACTATGAAAATACAAGCAACCATCAATTTGTGCTAGCTTCAGCACAGCGAGGGAAGGATTAGAGATTAGGACCACAAAGCACTGTTGTAAAGCTTGAATACTGCTTACTAGGTACATCAGTGTTTCACTTTGACGGTCTAGAATAAAGCTCAAAATTGGTAGCTGATCTACGAGGGGGGGGGGGCTACCCTCCCCCTTGGGCTGTCTTTTTTACTGTTTTCATTGTATCTTTTAATTCCGAAATCGTTACGAAGGTAAAATAATGACGAAAATTTTTGGGTCAACCCCCCCCCCCCCCCCCTTGGCAAAAAGCTAAATCCGCCCCTGGTCCTGGACTATCTTTGCGCTTGGGACTTATTTGCTAATTTTAATCTTGTGTCCTTAGAGCTGAAAATCATCTGATGCTATGGCCACCTCTACACCCCAGGAAAAAGATGAAAAAGATGTGACTTGTTTGTTATGCTTAGATATTTTCACGGATCCCCGTTTGTTGCCGTGTCTTCACACCTATTGTAAAAAGTGTCTTGAAGATTTAGTTTCTCAATGCCAAAAGAAAGGTGAAATATACTGCCCTCAGTGCCGGCACGAAGTAAAAGTAAGTTCATGTGTTCTCATCATATATTTAAGCTTGGTAGAGGGATGTAGTCCAAACTGGTGATTGTCTAAGGACTTACGGGAACAGGGAGTAAATGTACATTTTTCTAATTTAAATTTTGGATTGACTTTTGGTACCTTGGGGATGGTACCCCTCATTGGACCCTGTGGGAGGTACTTGGGGAGGACCTTGTAGTAGGTATCTTGGGGATGACCTTGTAGTAGGTACCTTTAGGATGACCTTGAAGTAGTTACCTTGGGAATGATGTTCCATTCACAAGCTAGAGTTGATCATATAGTCATGGGTATTGAAGATGGCTGATTATAGGTAATTTCAACTCGAGTAATATATGTATGTGGTCATTTTGTGTGTAGATCACCTGTTCACAAGTGTCAAACTTGAAGATCAACACTGTAGCGAATGACATCATCGCAGCCCTGGCCTTGACGTCTGAAGAAAATGCCGACAGCCCCCCTGGATGTGAAACATGTGACGCTAATGCGCATGCTTGGGGGCGATGCGAGGAGTGCTACCAGTTGATGTGTGAGGCTTGTATCGCTAGTCACAGACGGATACGAGTAACGAAGCACCATCATATAGAGTCTATGGAAGAGATTAGAAACAAGGGGACCTTACGAAGTAGCGTGCCACAATTCTGTCACATTCATGAAGGAGAAAGAATCAAGTTGTTCTGTGATACATGTGATGAGCTCATTTGCCAGGAATGCACCATAGATAACCATCGTGAGCACAAATATGGTCTTCCGAAAACAGTGATCGACCGAGAGAAAAAAAACATCATTGAGGAAATCGCGAGGGTAAAAGCTGTTGCAAAGCAGATCGAACTTTTGCATTCAGCTATCGTCTCGGAGCAGCAAAAACTAGAAGAAGCAACCACATCAGTCACTAAAGAAGTTAACAGCTTTATTGATACGAAAATAAAAGTTCTAGAGGATGTGCGTTCCAACCTTATGGACAGAATCCAAGAAGTTTACCAATGGAAGGTAAAGCAGCTTGCCGCACAAGAGGACACCGTATCTGTCGCCATGGGGAACGCCTGCAGCAGTGTAGCTTTCACAGAGCGCCTATGCAAACAGGGAAGCGACATTGATTTTTTGTCTGTCAAAAACAATTTGAAAGCCCGCCATTCTGAGACTGCGAATAAAGTCATGAGAAACAAAGTACGGGAAAGCGGCGAGCTCAAGTTTGTAGTGGATGAGAGTCATTGGGAATCAATGGCTGGGAGTATCAGTATTAATCCCTGTTTCCTTGTGGACCCGCAGAAGTGCGTTTTAAAGTTAGAGGATTATTATAGTACTAATGGCGTTTTTAAAACTCACATAAACTACTTTTTGTGCCCAGTTGACTTGGTTACATATAAGTTTAAACTAATCACTATGGACAAGGAAGGAAAAACATGCAATGCTCCGGCTAATGTTAGAGCTACCTTAAAGGACAACAATAATAAGGAATGCGATTTAACTGTGAGGTGTGTGTCTAATGCTAATGGTGAGAGCTATGAATTCAGGTATAGTATGTCAAAGAGGAGTTGGCAATACATTCTGTCAGTAATGGTGGATGGGGAGCATATTAAAGAAAGCCCTTTCCAATGGAATGTTAAATGTTCATAACATTAGGTAGCAAACAGCATGAGCCTACTCAAGGATACGTGCATTTAATCCATCAGGACCTGTAGCCTTTTAAATTTGAGGCTAAGACAAGTATATTAGGACAAACTCACTTGTCACATGTGGTATATTGAGCTTGGTTGAAAAGGAACAATCAACCGTACTACGATGATGATCATAGTTAGTAGAGGAAACCCGGCGAACTTCAAAGGACATCAACAATAGGCGCTCTCTGATGTTGAACCACCATATCACGTGATCACAAACCTGCACAAACCAAGCGTACATTAAAACATATGGACGAGATTTATGAATATGCGTATTCGGGCACAAATTGCTGATTGATTCATTTGAAACTTTGCCATTTTTTTTACAAGTTTCTTCCAATCTTTTTGTTTATATCACTTTGCATGTTTTATCACCATTACATCCTGAGCTCTGCAGTCCTAGAAAATTAGTTTTATATTGCCATGTATGTCTTTGTTCAAGTGCCGAGGAGCGGGGCTAAATGTTATCTCAGTGAGCATAGTAGCATTTATACCGGAGCCCACGTACCTTTGTGCCAGCGGCAAGGTAAAAGGCCGTTTGCAAGAATGTACTCTGGGAGCGAGATTGATAATCGGGATTAAATTCGTGATTAAATTAAATTTTGTTCTTTGTTTTGTCTGGGAGGAACTATTTATCTGTTTATCTTCCTTCTAAGCATGCTTTTATTTTAAAGGGTATTATTAAGGGTATTAGTATTAGTATTAGTAATCCTGGGTGTTGAAGGCCGGTCGATCCCAGGGCCATTTCCCGCCTACCCAAATGACAGGAAAGGGAGAGGACCCTGGGAACGAGGTTGCCTGTATTTTAAATAATGTTTCATACACTCACTGTATTTTTGGCTCTTGAAGGGGGGAGGCCACACCCCCCCCCCCCTAGCTACGCCCCTGTCCAGGACCATTTCAAGTAAGCCTAGCGTATAACATTGAATTAATTCCTTTAAAAGATAAAATTGAACTTGTATGTCTAGAGAAGCACAGCCATGGGATGTGAATTAAATTTGATAAAGAATAAACAAGCATTTATTTCATCATGTAATGATGATGTATGTAGACTTTCGCAAAGTCCATATTTGATTAGTTATGTACTACTTCCTCGGAGCGGCTTTCAGTAGCGGATCTAGGGGTAGGGTTTAGGGCGGTTAACCCCCCCCCCCCTCCCCCCCTTCAGGCTGCAAGAAAGCCATTGTAGCGAGTAGCTTGATCCGCTGTTTCTCTAGTGTATAAAAGCATTACTGGAACACGTGTAACCGTACACATGTGTAATAAGAGCGTGAAAGCGAGGCTGTGGAAGGAACTAGACAGATTGGGGTGATCGTACGGGATGGAACTTTGGGCGTGGTCAACAAAAATTCTTACCCTAAGAGATAGCAAAATTGGGTGTGCTCGGAGGAATTTTAACCAAGATTGTTTATATCACTTTGCATGTTTTATCACCATTACATCCTGAGCTCTGCAGTCCTAGAAAATTAGTTTTATACTGCCATGTATGTCTTTGTTCAAGTGCCGAGGAGCGGGGCTAAATGTTATCTCAGTGAGCATAGTAGCATTTATACCGGAGCCCACGTACCTTTGTGCCAGCGGCAAGGTAAAAGGCCGTTTGCAAGAATGTACTCTGGGAGCGAGATTGATAATCGGGATTAAATTCGTGATTAAATTAAATTTTGTTCTTTGTTTTGTCTGGGAGGAACTATTTATCTGTTTATCTTCCTTCTAAGCATGCTTTTATTTTAAAGGGTATTATTAAGGGTATTAGTATTAGTAATCCTGGGTGTTGAAGGCCGGTCGATCCCAGGGCCATTTCCCGCCTACCCAAATGACAGGAAAGGGAGAGGACCCTGGGAACGAGGTTGCCTGTATTTTAAATAATGTTTCATACACTCACTGTATTTTTGGCTCTTGAAGGGGGGAGGCCACACCCCCCCCCACCCTAGCTACGCCCCTGTCCAGGACCATTTCAAGTAAGCCTAGCGTATAACATTGAATTAATTCCTTTAAAAGATAAAATTGAACTTGTATGTCTAGAGAAGCACAGCCATGGGATGTGAATTAAATTTGATAAAGAATAAACAAGCATTTATTTCATCATGTAATGATGATGTATGTAGACTTTCGCAAAGTCCATATTTGATTAGTTATGTACTACTTCCTCGGAGCGGCTTTCAGTAGCGGATCTAGGGGTAGGGTTTAGGGCGGTTAACCCCCCCCCCTCCCCCCCCTTCAGGCTGCAAGAAAGCCATTGTAGCGAGTAGCTTGATCCGCTGTTTCTCTAGTGTATAAAAGCATTACTGGAACACGTGTAACCGTACACATGTGTAATAAGAGCGTGAAAGCGAGGCTGTGGAAGGAACTAGACAGATTGGGGTGATCGTACGGGATGGAACTTTGGGCGTGGTCAACAAAAATTCTTACCCTAAGAGATAGCAAAATTGGGTGTGCTCGGAGGAATTTTAACCAAGACATGTCTTGGTTAAAATTCCTCCGAGCACACCCAATTTTGTAACCGAATCGGAATAAAAAAACAGGGGCTATACTTATGAGCCCCTGAAAAAAATGTTAAACATAGCAATGGGTCGAATTTTATACCCTTGAGATAGCAAAATCGGAAAAATCCTTGTCCCTCTGAGTGGTAGAACTTTGGAGTCTTGGCCCAGCTCTCATTTCATACATCTCTAAAAATTGGGCTACCTGTGGTCTCCATGGTGATCACCCGGCGAAGCCTGGACCATGCGTTGTAAACAGTAAGAACATTGCGCCTTTAGAACGTACAATATGACACAAGAAAAGAAAACTAAGCCATCCACAGCGCCTATATTCACAAGAAGAGCTAGATCCTCAGTTCAGGTAGCGTAGTATCACACTTAGAACACCCCAAATAACTCAATGATCTTCCTGTTTCTTTAGAAATTTGTGATTAATTGTCGATTCAATATCGACCCAACTCCTTCTGACGTTGTCTTCGTTTGTTTTTATCAGCCTGGGCGGTCTAGTAAAAGCCCTTATAACTACGAAGAACCGATAACAGATAGAGAAGAATGGTGGCGTTCTACGCTAAAGGTTTGTGTGCTTGTTTTTCGCAATGTTTGTATTGCCGCATCTCTGCAAGAACAATAGCAGTGATAATGCATATCGAAACGCTAAAGGAAGCTGTCAGACTTTATATGTTTATAAATTCACAATTTTCTTATAGTCTTATATACTTAAATGTTAGAAAACTTGATTTTTTAATTTTCTTTGGATTTCAAGTTTAAACAGAGCCATCGAACATTGTCATATACACAGTTAGACATCTTTCTGACCTCATGCATGAATGCTGCGCGAATGACAAAGCAAATACAAAGACATTTGGTGCTAGCAAATAGTAGTGTGAAAATTAGCAGATGGTAGCCATGGCGTTATAGCTCATTCTGATATTTTTTACTTTGCGGCACTTTTGTAAGCTGCATTTGATATATTGCATATTATAATAAAATTGTTTATTTTGATTTGATGCCCATCATTTAAAAAAGTATTTCAAGTGCAAATTTGGCTTTTTGTATAAAATTATATCTTTTTGGGATACATGCATAAGACCCTAAATCTTGTTTAATACCATTGATTTGACTTGAGCAGTGCATGTATTCATATAGAAACTATATAATCCTATGCAAATTAAAGATCTTTGTTTCAGTAGTGAGCTGATATCCCCTTGAAGTACTTTAAAATTCAAATTACAATATAAGCGACTCATTTTTATCTTTGAAGTATAAAAAATGCAAAGGATAGTGTTTTCTTATAATTAGTACGTAGATTAGCACCAAACATTGTCAAGCATGTCACACCCACACCATTAAACGACTGATATCATTACGATTTCAGGACACACCGGTTCCTGGAACTTACGATATCAAGAATTTTGTCCAAGACATGGAGGGGAATCCAATAAAGCCTACTTATGGCTTCAAGAATGCAGGTAGAAAGAAAGATGCAGATTTATCAAGAAAAGGAAGCACCCTAATGCCTGGACTTTACCAATATTCAACATCTGTTGACAAGCTCGACCAGAGGAAAGTCACGTACAGCTTCAGAGCATGTGACAGATATCACACCCCGTGTGCCTTAGTCGGGTACTCAGACAAGGTAGGAAGGCTGCCAGATTGAGAAATGTACAATATTTACGAAAGGGGTAACGATGGGTAAATCCAAGACTTGCCGAGGCACTGAAACCTGCGTTTCAGAAACGGAGTCCGAGACTCAAGGTACACATGTTATAAACATCAGTTGAAAAAAGAATAAGTTATAATAAATTTTTGCTACACTATGAAAAAGAAGGGGAAATCCGTAGCATGGTGATAACATAAAACAGATGGTGTTTAACAAAAATTTGGGACCCTGAGATTCAGTTAAAAATCAGAGAATAAAGTGGTAAAAAAGTGAGGCTTCAAGACCCCGAAAATTTTGGAAAAAATGAGACCTCCAGACTTGCGTAAAAATTCCTTAGACTTTGCGAAATTTTTGTGAGACTTTCGAAATTTTGAGATACCCATCGCTACCCCTCATGGAAGATCATCAAATTTTAAAGTCATGAGCAAGAATTCGAAAGTATGAGGAACAGTAGTTTGTTGGGCTAAATTTAGGAATTTTTTAAAATTTTGGCTGAAATGTGCCTTTGAGTCTCTGTGTTTATTTAGAAAACTTGGTCAAGTTATGTTCACAATCTGAGCTACTGCCATTTGGCATGCAAGTCTCAGGCAAGCTTGCCAAATGTGCTAGACAAATCCAGTTCATTAAGGAATATTATTCCTGAAGCCCTTTATTAGAGCTAGTTTCTGCACCTTAAACTTAAGAATTTTACCTTTTTTAATTAAAAACAACATTTTGAGAGAGGGTCAAAACATTCTGTATTTCATGCAAAGCTCATACATATTGTATTAGAAACAAAATGGATTATATGGTTGTGATAATGGTAAAGAAAAAAAAAACATTTTAATTTCTTTTATTGCAGGAGTTTGTCAATAGTCAAATCAGCCCCAACACATATGATAGAGGTTATCAATATGTACCTAAATTGCCATCAAAGTAAGTCAATGTCTCTAAGTGATATGAATATATATCCTTGCTCCTTTCAATGACTTCATGGACATGCAGAACCTCCAGTCTCCTGTCACAGTATAATAGATTTGCCCCTAGCATAATAACAAGGGCAACAGTGTTTTAAACTTTACTTTGCAGCATAGTAAAAAGCAAATAAGAGTGAAAAAATAATTATTAAAAGGATCACATCATAAAGTAAAAGCTACTTTTAGTAGCATGATGAAAATGACATGAGAAAAACCCTGGAAACTATAGTGTTTTTATTAATATGAAAGAATGCAAATAGACACAGTTTTACCTGTAATTTGTGCTTTTCTAAAAAAGGTTTTTAAAAAAGAATAGAGCACGCAGGCTATATTATCTAATTTTGATGTTTTCATCAGACACCCTGCATTCAAGTCCCAAATTCACAGATTCCCTACAGTCTACTTCAAACCTGTAAGTACTAATTATTATCTGATCTATAACATACTTTTCCTGAAAAAAACTAAGGCTATGATGCCTATGTTTTCCGACAGAGAGAGGGCCCTCCACCTGGGCAATATGACCTTTCAAAAGACCCTATTTTACCAAAAGGGCCAAGGATTTCATCGTCATTCAAATCAAGGACTCCAAGATTTCAACAACCCCATGTTCTGGTAAGCCCCCATGATCTTTGTTATGCAAACTTGATGGAAATGACAAATGTGGGGAGGAGGGTTTAACAATAAATTGTTTTTATCATCTATCATGTTGGCCCTGTTTATGCACTCTTGATTACTTCCTCAGCGGTATTGATCAGGTGTTTTAGGCTATGGGCTGTCATGTGGGCAAACAGGATATTAAAATAGGGTCTAATCTCACCAGCCTGTGTATCTAGCCCTCCCCCTTCCCCCAAGAACTACAAAGAAATTCTCAAAACAGCACATTGTGGATTCATGCCCCTTTAGCAGTGTCAATACCAGCTTTACATCTTGGCAATTTCAGTGTGCCTAAGTTTATGAAAGGTTTGGTGTTTCTGAAAACCTCTATATACATATGATCCTCTGAGTACATTGTAAAACCACCTTACCCTTAATATTTGTAATACCACCTTCCCCTAAATACTTGTAATACCAGCCTCCTCCTAAATACTTGTAATGTCTCCCCTCCCCTTAATTGTAATACCACCCTCCTTTTAAAACGTGTAATATCAGTCCTAAATACTCATGAAACCACCTATCCCTGTAGGGTGCGCGCACCCCCCCCCCCCCCTCCCTATGATACCTATGACTTCGCACACCTTCTTCAGCCAATCCTGGGTACGCGCCTGGTAGTGGCTCTGACGTTGCACTATTTCTTACTTTCGCAGAAAACTCCAGGTCCGGGTTCTTATGACAAAACGTTCCAGACGCCAATGCCGGATACGATCAAGAAAATGGGAAGAAACTACGGGCTGTTTTTCACTTGCGGTACATACGGCGATTACTAAGCACAATGAGAGAGTTATTATATTTTTTATTAAGAGCACTTCCAGGTGATTTGATACACGTAGATTTGTAGGCATGTTTAGGATGAGCCGAGTTGTAAATTTGTAGACCACTTTGTAATTTAATAAAGAGACACATGGAACATTGTTGTAGAGTGATCTATGGATTTCCTCAGCTTTTGTTCGCGTGTTATACCAAGTGTTTTCTATATTAAGTTTTCTATATTAAGATGAGAGTCATTCCATCGCGATAACTTGTTGTTCTTGAAACAATGCTATAAATTAGCAGGGGCGAATACAGGGGGATGGATTGGGTGGATATCCACCCCCTTTTTGAGTAGAAAAATTAAAAAATCACTTGGTCTAAAGAAAATAAATGTTTGATGGACAGGAGGTAGTCCATGTTCCTTCGCCTGCTTGACTTTGCGGACGCGACATTTCTAATTTAACATGAAGTATTGTTAGATCCACGTGACCTACCATGTGAAGGACCACGTGATCAGTTATAAGCCGTCTATTAGGCCATTATCCACCCCCTATTTTTAAATTCTGGATCCGCCCCTGATTAGCTAAAATTAGATTGGTACTAGCGACTATTGGTCTACTTTTTTTTATAAAAAAAAACTTTTTACAAGAACGTCCAGCATCAAATTTCACCGACGAGGCTCACAGTAGAAAAATATTGTTTTGAAAATTTTTGTAGAATAAATTGTGTTCATTATGGCAACCTGAAATATTATTGCTATTGATCAATTAGTGTAGTTCTCTACCTAATAATAATTCATTTGGTACTATATTTTCAAATCCACTGAAATTGAAGAACGTCCTATAGGACATTTTCAGCCTTAAAATGCTCAAATATAGGAACGGCTCAGTCTAAAAATTTGACGTTTCCACCCCTAAAAGTGAATTTTTCTTAATAGAGGTTTATACCGTGATGGGTCCTGACAATAAACAAAGGGTACCATAGATGCTTATCTCTCTACTTCCTGCGCCAAAAAAGAAAACTGTAAATTTAACTTACTTTTCCGAAATTGTAAAAGCGCCAATATCTACCTATTTTCATTTTTATTTCGAGCTAATAAAATTCGGAGAAATTTATAACACAGAGAATCTTATCCTTTTGTGTGCGTGCGTGCGTGTTAGTGAGAGAGAGAGAGAGCTCAGATGAAAGCGCCACGAAATTGTCAGTTACAATATCAAATACTCTATCTGCGGGCACAAATCCAGCACTATAGCTCTAGTTTACAATTGTCGTTTCTTTAACGACTATTGTATTGTTACAGTCTCTCAGAATTTAAGCAGAACTTTATTTATATGCCGTCATTTAATTTGTCTCTTTTGGGGAAACCTTAAAAAGAAGTTAATTTTCATTTAATTTGATGTCCCCATATGTCTGGAAACTTTTGCTTGATACGCTTTAAAGCGTAATAGACTCTAAGCGCCTTTACACCATATTATGAGTGCTTCAAGTTATTACAGGAGCTCTAAACTTCAAATTGTCGAGGGCGTTTAAGTATCCACGCCTTTTCATCCCAAGAAAAAGGCAAAACAGCTGTACTTGTGTCCAAGGACAATACATGCGAAAAAAGAATTGAGAAAAGAGTACTTATACTCTGAATATTCTACCGGCCAGAGTACTCCAACACGAAATACCGAAAGCGGGTCAGTGTTATAGAGCTGGACAATGAAGGACATACGCAGAAATGCGCTTGCCTTGGTGGTGTTATGTGGAATTGTTGTTAGTCTGGTTCATCAAAGTGAGGCAGGGCTTGGATTTATTCCATCAGGATCGGGCAAGAAGAAAAGCATTCAGTATTCTAATGTGCAAACACAGGTAAGAAAAAACACTTTATTATGAATCTTCAAAAAATTTCGTTATGTGCATTTGTCAATCAATCTAATAATATGACCTTTTTTTAAAAAAAAATACTCTAAAGATCTATAAAATACTTTAGAAAATAAGCCTTTTTTTTCATAGCTCGATCCCATCTCATTTCGAATTGACAACGAAATGATAAATTTTCGAGTCATTAGCTGATTATCTAACAGTGGTTGGGATTGTATGCTGAAATACTATTTATTTCCTCTCCCCGCTCGTACCCATGGATCGGGTCAGTGCATAGGACTTAACATTTCCGGAAGTTTGCGGTAAAACACTACTATTCATATAATAAATTTCTGTATTTTCATGATGGTTGGAAAGACAATAAAAACACAAGGCTTCTAAAGAGATGGGAGATTGTTCCCCTTAATATGACGATATGATTTTAAACATAATTTGAAAGTGTATGGCAGCGAATTACAGAATTGCATTTTTACGTTGAACTTTAATTTTATAAACAAAAACACACACATGCGCACATCAAAAAAGTATTTAAAGTTGGGGTAATGTCATCGGGAATAAATGGACTTGAATGGCCCCTCCCTCGCCATCATAAGTCGACCTTTACCTCGTTAAAACGATTTTGCGTACCCATCCTAGATACGCGCCTGCTTTATCGTTGCCATGCATCAGGCCTTGTCACAACCAACCTTTAGACCTTGCGCCAACTGAGGACTTATTCAATTTCTTTTTAAAAAAGCTCAAAAGCTCGTATTCGTTATTCTTTCAGATGGAAGGCATCACAAAAACAATTTGCGCCGCGGCGAGAGAATTGGACTGCTATCAGTCGCTAAAAGGAAGATCAACACAACAGCGACAAGAAAACGAACAGTAGTTGAAATTAACAAAATCAAATAAATTAAATTATTGTTTAGTTCAGCTTTATTCGTCGTTGTCAAAGGGAGGAGATATAATGGTGCACGGCGTTGCATCGTATTGATTGATCTAGGGGGATATTCGCTCTAGTAGAAGATACATGGATAAGTGACCACTTCTCGGTAATCCGGCAAGTGCAGGAAAATGCTGTTTAATAGCACTTTGCAATATTGGCTTTTTGACGTCCCACAAGCCAAAACACTCCCGCATGGCCAAATATAATTGGCAATGGAACGGAAAACACAAATACTGATACAAGATTCTGGAGAAAAAAAGGAATAAAGAAAAGAATAAGCAAAAAGTTTGCGTCGTGTTGTTAGCTAAAATATCCGACGCTGAATGAAAAAATAAGGCTTCAGTGGTCTAATATTTGTTGTATAGTCACTTAAAATGGCTTGTGTCTAATCTGTGTAAAAGATAGTGCGTAAGGAACAACACTTGAACCCCGTGGAGTAGATAGCAGACGCGTTTCCAGGATTGGCCGAGCGGGGTGCGCAGTTATAACATAGTATTTGAAGATTTCTGGTTGCCAAGGGGGGGGGGGGGGGGTGCGCGCGCACCCTGCGCACCCCCCTGTGTACGCGCCTGGATAGCATAAGTTATTGGGGGCGAGTGGGGGAGCTCTTTGCCCTGACGCAATTTCGATTTCTCAAACAGACGTAACATTTTATTGTGATGAGCTGATGAGTTTCCCCTTTTTATGCTATTGGCTACTTCGGTGTTTCTGAGCACCTTGTTTTTTGTTCCTGATATCCATGCCTGTCTCCGCACAAGTTCCAAGAAGTGTGCGCCCCCTCCCCTCCATTGGCCGGCAAAAAGTTGGTCATTTTATTGAAGGATCGTCAAATAATATCCTTTTCCCATACCCCTCCTCAACCAATTCTGAGCCTGGCTCATACTTACCATGTATAGTCTTCCTTTATGGAACTGGATACAGGATAAAATATACAACGAAAACCGGGTCTATGTGATCACATATCAACCACTTATTTTTTTCGGGGTCCAGTATCCATCAAATCGCGCGCTCTGATTGGCTCCCTTGAGGGCCGGTATCCTACGATCCGGACACCGCGATACCGTCCCGCTCACCTCCAAAGCTCGAAATAGTGAGTTGATTTGTAAAATGCCCATCGGAAACTGGATTTTTACTCCCGAGGTTATCTTAAACACTAAAACGGCATTTTATATTGTCATTTTATCTAGAATCATTGACTTTACGGACAATCGGCTTCAAACTCCCTGTGTTTTGACGATTTCCCGCCATAATGATTTTGCAACGCGCGCGACAATTTCAAGTTTGCTGAAAGTTTATTTGG
The DNA here is from genome assembly GCF_932526225.1 of Nematostella vectensis. Taxonomy (NCBI): domain Eukaryota; kingdom Metazoa; phylum Cnidaria; class Anthozoa; order Actiniaria; family Edwardsiidae; genus Nematostella; species Nematostella vectensis. The sequence continues at coordinate 8,646,078 of NC_064040.1, forward strand.
GATAAAAAAAGGCAGCAAATCGTCTCTTCATACGAAGAAAAACGACAATCACTCTAGGAATTTACCTGAATAACCAGCTTGAAGGTTCTGTATATCTAGAGGATTTAAAGCGTTGTGTGGAAACAAAAATCTTCACGAACATCGACGAAAGTCAGAAGCGAAACCTCGCCTCGTGCAACCGTAAGCCCGTAAGGTAAACAACGTTGGAAATTCTATTGAGGAAAAAAATAAATATGTTATTTCCCAGCTAAGGGTCGGTCCGTATCGTGAAATACCGTGACCTCGACCTTAAAAATACTAGTAATACTAATAATAGTATTTTCAAGCCCTCGGTCACGGTATTTTTCGTACGGACCTCCCAGCTGGTAAATAACGACGTATATATATTGGCGAGACTGAGAGATTACCAGCAAAAAGATTCAGGGAAAACCCCACCATTTCAGACTCCAATAGAAAAGTGCATCCTGTGGCCGAGCATTTCCGATCGCCTAGTCATACAGTCGCTGATATACTAATGTTTCTGATCAAATATCCGCGCACCGAAGCTCCAAGACGGCGTAGAGTGCGTGGAGGAAGCACGCCGGGGTCCAAAAAAGTGGACCTTATTTCTCCCCTCCTGTGGTCCTCCTTGTCTCCCACGGACTCGTATTTGTAACGTCCCTATATGTCAGGCGCTCAGTTGCTTGTAATGACCGTCCGTATCATAGGTCATGTGCACTTTTATCACGCACCCTCCCCTCCCACGAAGAATAAATTGGTCGTGTAATCCCCCTTCGTCTCCCACGGACTCGTGCTGGTAAGGAAGTCAGACGCTCAGTTACTTGATATTTGCGTCCGTATAGGTATAATTTTGACGAACGTCCCTATATGTCACTTGTCCCTATATGTCAGGTAGCGCTATGGATATATAACTGGAAAATTTGAGAGTAGGCTTAGCCTGCGTAGCAAGCGTTTCTATGGAGTTTCAGCAGGAATAGATAGCGAGCGAGGAATATCGCCGCGCGAAAAATGGGGCGAAGGCCATATTCCTCGCTGGCTCAAAAATTCCTGCTGAAACTCCACAGAAACGCTACTAGTAGAGTAGGCTACGAGTTTTACGTGGTCTGTTAGATCCCACTCCCCAACCTCCACTGTTAGTAAGGAGAGACTAGGACGAGCAATCGAAATAGAAAGAAACAGGAAACATTCCACCGAAACCCGCTCAAAATATGGAGCAAAAGCACAGAAATTTACTGCGAAAGAATAGAGTTGCTTTAGCTAGAGATCTAGAACCTCGCGAAGTCTTGAATTATATTTTCCAAGAAGGGGTTTTTAGCGAAAGAGACATCGAAACAGTGAATAGTCTCACGACAAGACAAGCCCAGGCTGAACGTATCCTAGATATTCTGCCTCGACGAGGTCCTAGAGCTTTCCCCGTCTTCTGCGATGCGTTATACCAGAGTGAAGCGAACACGCATCTTGCATTGATCTTGCAGGCTAATATTTCGGCCGGGACACAAGGTAATTTACAAACAGAAAAAAAGGTGCTATAGTAGATTTGAAGTAAGATGGATTAACTTGTTTAAGTTATCTAGTTTTGACTGATAAAATTCTTAGTTGGACATGGTCTCCCAACCTGTTAGACACAGTGCATCATAGTGCATCAGAATTGTACATTTGTATAATTATCAAAGTATATCCTGTCATTAAATCCTGGCTGTGCTACCTAAATCGATGCACTCAAATATATTAATGGGCATGATATACAGTTGTTAGCTCACCAGCATTGTCGGTGTAAACATTGGTATTGTTGGTTTCTTATTTTGATGATTTATTTTGTGTGTTTTTCCCCAAATGGAGGCTGATGAAGTATTAGTCTCTTTCGCAGCCCCCAGTGGTCGGAGTCACACAGCGCTCCCCGTCTGAAGGGGCTGCTCAGATTCGAACTACATTCCTTTCCCACTTTTAGCCATTCAAATTTTGGGTACCATATTTCGAGAACCGTTGCTTGCCATGGCAAGCAAACCAATCCCTTTCCGTGTATAACTGTATCATTCAAAGAAGAAGAGGGAGAACCGGCACTTGTTTGTTTAGTGTGGGTAATCCCTTTGAGATAGGGGAATGCTCAAAACACAAGACCAAACAGTTGCACTTGTTGAAGAGATTCAGGTAAAATGGGTGAAAGAAACCTTTTTGAGGGACTGGAATCTTTCAAGTCTTGTTGGGTCCAGCATCCTAAATCATTATTGAAGTCATCGTGGGAGAAAGAAGCGCAAGTAGTACATGACGTAGATGTTGGGACTGGAAATTGCAACACTTTCTAAGCTTTTCATCATCGACTGCGGTGCTGAGCAGACGCTTGATTCTCAGTTTGTCTCTTTTGTATGCACTTTTGATTTCTTTTTGTACCGGCTGGAGATTATCTTTTGCTCTTTGAAATTTTCACAGATTACGATAGCATGGTTTGCAAACACACAGTCTTCTTAATTCTCTAAACTTTCAAAGTCAACTATTTCACCCAGGTTAAGGGAAGATTTTCCAAATATATAGATTTTGTCCTTTCCTATTTTCTCTTAACAACAAATAAAACATTGGTTGTCAATGTTTTGGATCTTCTTTGGAATAGTATTCATTGCTATCCATTATTTGGGAACTCTGGCGCTTATCTGTTTTAAATTTGTCTAATTCTCAGCTGAAGTTTTCTCAGCTGAGTATGATTTCTCACCAAAACAAAATGACAAAATGTACAATGGAGAGGCTTTTGATTGTATTAGCCATCATCTTGATGACATCATCTTGATGTACAAACAATGAAAAGGAATGTAGTTCCAATCTGAGCAGCCCCTATGGGGGGAGCGCTGTGTGACACCGACCGCTGGGGGCTGCGAAGGATACTAATGAAGTATTGGTAAAAAAAAGTAGATAATTGCCTTTAATGCAAGTGTTTTTGTGATGAAATATTGAGCAAAGTGTCTAATGAGTTTTAACAATAACAGGTTGGCTTATTCAAATACATGTAAACCAAGAATTGTATAAAAGAAGTATAATGATTCTAGCCATGGATATGCGACCCTCATTGTTGTAGGCTAATATCCTATCTTTTATTTATTTCTTTTTTCTAGAAACTGAGCCACCAAAACAACACAAAGAAAAACTTCCAGTTAAAACCCCAGTAGAATCTGACAGTGGAATCAGTGATCTTGGAACCTTCCCCACAGATCAGCCAACTGTCAAACCAGTTGACCCAAATGCCACTATAAATCAATCTGATGATGACATTTATAAAATGAATAGAGACCCCCATGGCTGGTGCCTGATCATTAACAATGTTAGATTTGATGCAGACAGTGGTCTCAAGAGCCGTGCAGGGTCTGATATAGATGCAAGTAATCTACAGTCTCTTTTTATGTCTCTGCGATATCGAGTCAAGAGGTTAAATGACTTGACTATGAGGCAGATGAAAAAAACTTTGTTTGACTTTGCTAAAAATAACCACAAGAACTCAGATTCTGTAGTTGTCTGCATACTTAGTCATGGCCTAGAAGGCCGTATTTATGGAGTTGATGGTGGTCTCTTGAATATCTCAGATGTCATTTCCATGTTCAATGGGTATCAAGCCAAGGATCTTATTGGAAAGCCCAAGTTATTTTTTCTCCAAGCATGCAGAGGTGGCGATTTTGACCATGGAGCAAGAATGGAGCAAATTGACAGCCCTACAGATGTAGAGGAAAAGATAACCACTGAACAAATTATTGATGAGATCTTTCCTGAAGAAATTGATAGTGGTTTCCTAGAGAAGAGCTCCCTACCTTCAGAAGCTGATTTCTTAATTGCCTATGCGACAGTTCCAGGCTATGTATCTTGGCGTCACCAGGAGAAGGGTTCCTGGTTTATACAGGCTCTGGTTGAAGTTTTCAAGAAAGATGCCACAACTGAGGATGTGCTGAGTATGCTCATCAAAGTGAACAGGAAAGTCGCCCTTGAATTTGAATCTTTTAATCGTAAGAAGCAAATGCCGTCACCTGTGGTGATGCTAACAAAAAAACTATTCTTCAATGGCAATCCTGGAAACAGCTAAACAAATACAGCTACTAAGAACGATTTTAGAACAATCTAAGAACAGTTATAGGTAATTACCTCGTAATGCAATATTAAATTCCCAAACTTAAGTACTCCCCATATCACAAATAAGGAGCCCCTTTCCCCTTGTACTATATTTTCCCACTCTTCTTGGGCCCTTTTGCGTTTCTGGCATAGTATATGCTGGATATGATGTAGATTGTGGGTTGTTAAAGTGCAATATCAGATGCGAGGATGTTATTTTTGCTAGAGGACCTTGCAATCTTGAAATGCAGGTGCAGGTTATGTATGTGTGTTATTGTAGGTTCAGCATCTGTTTCGTATCACTCTTATCACTCACAAAATACAACATTGATATGATGCCTATGAAATAAAAAAGGCTGATCTTTTTTTTTTATTAGAATCTCCTATTTTTGTCTACTAAAAGATGGAAAATATTAAAAGAAAGGCTCATAAGAATAGAGTTCCTCCTTGAAGGGGATTATTTATTTTGGAGCACCATCCCTCCCCTCCTTTCCCTTAGCATCAGCCTTCCTTGGGACATCGATGGTAATCCTCCTACTCTCTCCTCTTGGCTCAAAATGCAAGATGGCACCGAACGTAGCGGGATTTCCACGATAATAATAGCAAAGACAACTGCAAGCACACACCCTTATCCCTAGCACATCTGATACTAGTCCCTCTACCCCTAGTACATCTGATACTAGTCCCCCTACCCCTGGCACATCTGATACTAGTCCCTCTACCCCTGGTACATCTGATACTAGTCCCTCTACCCCTGGCACATCTGATACTAGTCCCTCTACCCCTGGCACATCTGATACTAGTCCCCCTACCCCTGGCACATCTGATACTAGTCCCCCTACCCCTGGTACATTTGATAGTAGCCCCCCTACCCCTGGTACATCTGATACTAGTCCCCCTACACCTGGCACATCTGATACTAGTCCCCCTACCCCTGGCACATCTGATACTAGTCCCCCTACCCCTGATACATTTGATACTGGTCCCCCTACCCCTGGTACATCTAATACTAGTCCCCCTACCCCTGGCACATCCAATACTAGTCCCCCTACCCCTGGTACATGTGATACTGGTCCCCCTATCCCTGGTACATCTGATACTAGTCCCCCTACCCCTGGCACATCTAATACTAGTCCCCCTACCCCTGGTACATTTGATACTAGTCCCCCTACCCCTGGTACATCTGATACTAGTCCCCCTACACCTGGCACATCTGATACTAGTCCCCCTACACCGGGGATATCTGATACTAGTCCCTCTACCCCTGGCACATCTGATACTAGTCCCTCTACCCCTGGAACATCTGATACTAGTCCCCTACCCCTGGTACATCTGATACTAGTCCCCCTACCCCTGGTACATCTTATACTACTCGCCCTACCCCTGGTACATCTGATACTAGTCCCCTACCCCTGGTACATCTGATACTAGTCCCCCTACCCCTGGTACATCTGATACTAGTCCCCCTACCCCTGGCACATCTGATACTAGTCCCCCTACCCCTGGCACATCTGATACTAGTCCCCCTACCCCTGGTACATGTGATACTAGTCCCCCTACCCCTGGCACATCTGATACTAGTCCCCCTATCCCTGGTACATGTGATACTAGCCCCCCTACCCCTGGCACATCTGATACTAGTCCCCCTATCCCTGGCACATGTGATACTAGCCCCCTTACCCCTGGCACATGTGATACTAGCCCCCCTACCCCTGGCACATCTTATATTAGTCCCCCTACCCCTGGCACATCTGATACTAGTCCCCCTACCCCTGGCACATCTGATACTAATCCCCCTACCCCTGGGATATCTGATACTAATCCCCCTACCCCTGGCACATCTGATACTAGTCCCCCTACCCCGGGGATATCTGATACTAGTCCCTCTACCCCTGACACATCTGATACTAGTCCCCCTACCCCTGGCACATCTGATACTGGTCCCCCTACCCCTGGTACATCTGATACTAATCCCCCTACCCCTGGGATATCTGATACTAGTCCCTCTACCCCTGGCACATCTGATACTAGTCCCCCTATCCCTGGCACATCTGATACTAGTCCCCCAACCCCTGGCACATCTGATACTAGTCCCACTACCCCTGGCACATCTGATACTAGTCCCTCTACCCCTGGCACATCTGATAGTAGTCCCCCTACCCCTGGCACATCTAATACTAGTCCCCCTACCCCTGGCACATCTGATACTAGTCCCCCTACCCCTGGGATATCTAATACTAGTCCCCCTACCCCTGGCACATCTGATACTAGTCCCCCTATCCCTGGCACATCTGATACTAGTCCCCCTACCCCTGGCACATCTGATACTAGTCCCACTACCCCTGGCACACCTGATACTGCTCCCCCTATCCCTGGCACATCTGATACTAGTCCCCCTACCCCTGGCACATCTGATACTAGTCCCCCTACCCCTGGCACATCTGATACTAGTCCCCCTACCCCTGGCACATCTGATACTAGTCCCCCTACCCCTGGCACATCTGATACTAGTCCCTCTACCCCTGGCACATCTGATACTAGTCCCCCTACCCCTGGGATATCTGATACTAATCCCCCTACCCCTGGGATATCTGATACTAGTCCCCCTACCCCTGGCACATGTGATACTAGTCCCCCTACCCCTGGTACATCTGATACTAGTTCCCCTACCCCTGGCACATGTGATACTAGTCCCCCTACCCCTGGCACATCTGATACTAGTCCCTCTACCCCTGGCACATCTGATACTAGTCCCCCTACCCCTGGGATATCTGATACTAATCTGGCATATTAGATGCCAATTCCCTACTGCCGGCTATGGGATACATGTTATGGAATCTTAGATAAACATCATAGAATCTGGGATATACGTCTGGGATATACGAATCTGGAACCTGGGGTACAAGTCAAATGACAAAGAAAGCAAAGACCGTATTTCCATTTATTAGCTATGTACATCTGATACTAGTCCCTCTACCCCTGGCACATCTGATACTAGTCCCCCTACCCCTGGGATATCTGATACTGGTCCCCCTACCCCTGGTACATCTAATACTAGTCCCCCTACCCCTGGCACATCTGATACTAGTCCCCCTACCCCTGGTACATCTGATACTAGTCCCCCTACCCCTGGCACATGTGATACTAGTCCCCCTACCCCTGGCACATCTAATACTAGTCCCCCTACCCCTGGCACATCTGATACTAGTCCCCCTACCCCTGGGATATCTGATACTAATCTGGCATATTAGATGCCAATTCCCTACTGCCGGCTATGGGATACATGTTATGGAATCTTAGATAAACATCATAGAATCTGGGATATACGTCTGGGATATACGAATCTGGAACCTGGGGTACAAGTCAAATGACAGAGAAAGCAAAGACCGTATTTCCATTTATTAGCTATGTACACTATGTATTGATTACTGGTATAATATATAATACTACCTTCTTCGCACAGCGAAGGTTTTTATGAAAGTATATTTACACAATAAATCACGATAACTAAAACCTGTCCCTTCCCTCCCGTCCTATAGGAGTAGAACTGGAAATTTGTCTTTCTATGGTAATCGTTACCGTACTTATATTACTTTTATTAGTTTGCAGGGGCGGCGGACGTGGAGAAAATTGCTTGGGGATGCGATTTTTTTTAGATGAACGCGCGGTTTACATATACCTAAATATGTATCAAGCGTTACATGTATGAATCGATTGCTTGATAAATGACGATATTATTCATTTTTTAAGTTGTTTGTATTTAGTCAAACCCAGAAACCCCCGGGGACCCCCTCCCTCTCTTGAAAATTCTATCAGTCAAACCTTAAATATAAACACTTTTAAATTCTAAGATGGATATGTTCATTCTTGGCCTTTTTACTGGCTCATAGTACGAAATCGTTAAAAGTTAAAAAAAAGCTCTTAATTAGGATTATTAGGATATTTTGCTTATTAGATTAACAGCAATGGAATGTATTTTGAGGAATACATTCTCTCAGGTGGTTTGCCCTGTAGGTAAGGTGGGATTACTGTAATTAAATCCAATCTAATATGGCGTTTTACTAGGCCAGGGCGTTTGTCTGAGACCACCGTGCTGTGGTCACACCAATCTCGGGCACAGCCAGTAATGGAGGTAACACTTGATTAAGGAGGTGCCAGATGGAGGAGGAAAGAGCTTCGACTGGCCCTTACACGTGCAAATAAAGTTCTTTCCCACCACCCTCAGGTTATGTTCCTGCGCCCCTTCAGTAGAGCATGATGCGCCTATCAGAACGTAGTCCTGCGAAAAACAAAACGGGTTGAGTTTGGTTAGGTTAACAGAGTAACCGGAGCCGTAGCTCTCTGGGACACAATACAGAAACATTAAGAAAATATTCGGGGCACAGCCACGCCCCTACTGGTCATTTCCTTGAACTCGAATTTGTGTCACTAGTGAGTTGAAGTTATTCTCCCTTGTTTCCAGTCTTCTCGGATAAGGACACTAAACCGGAGGTCCCGTCTCTTCAAGCTGCACTACACTAACCTGAACCTGAAAGGACGTAAAGGAACAACGGGGACGCAATAAACCCTCTGGCAGTGACCACCCCCAGTGACAGTGCTTACAATGCTTACGAGGGCCATATGTTAGAAAACTGTGTATTCGGTTAATATCCTACCCTCGATAAACAGGGATTACTGTATTGTTTTGTTGTTGTATTGTTGCATACATTTTGAAAAAAAAAATTTTTTTTTGGGGGGGGGGGGTGGACTTTGTGCCCCAGTGCCCCACCCCTGGTGTTACCCTGGCAACCAAACCCATTTCCGTAAGGTACATGGTAAAGCTTTCATTATTTCAAAGAGTCAGCCTCCATTTTGTCATACTAGCAAAACATCAAGTAGGAGAAAGTTGGTATTTCCATCGACTAATTTGGAGAAGGTGTTGTGGTATTTTCGAGATTGAATCTAGGAAATAAATTTAAAAAAACTGGGTTTAGAAATTTCTTTACAATCTTTGTCTATCGCGAATAAGTCGCGACCTCTTTACTAGTGAAATTGTTCTCTTACCAAAGGCTCTATTTGATTGACAGCCACATCTGACCCAGCGCCTTGCGCCTTGCCGTCATTCATTTCTGTCTTATATTCACACGCGCTGAAATTAGCGGGACCTGGGGGGCCACGGGTCCCATTCAGCCCCGGAGGGCCCATATCCCCTGGAGGTCCCGGTGGCCCAGAGGTGCCATTGACTCCAGGAAGTCCCTCTTTCTCGGATAGGGCCTTGATCTGTAAACAATCATCAAAGCGATTTAATTAATAAAAAGTAAATTCATAATCTGCGACCCATTATCTTGGCAGACAAAACAGTAAACGCAAAACAGAAAATTTTAATCCGGCTTTCGAATAGTTTTTATTTTATTGATATCGTTTTATAATGGATCAATCTCCCACCTCAGTACTGTCACTCGTCACGCTATCGTCACGCAACTCGATGTTCCCTTATCATGGAACATTTATGATTTTCACTTCACCACGTAATCTCCACTCAGCTCTATCCCACCCCAACGGAATAAAAAATTCCCCGTCCCCACATTATAGTAACGCTTTGTTGTATACCCAGTATTTTAAAAAATTAAAGGAAAATGATAGGGAAAGGAGGGGCTTGGCTGTGCCCCCCCCTTCAATCTTCCTTTATCTTTATGTTTCTGTATTGTGTCCCTCACAATCGTACATGCCCTGCTACGGCTCAGACTACAGACTGTACTGGAAGTTTTTGGGAATGGGGTTTCTCATCCACAAGAAGCATATTCAAATCGTATTCACCTGTGAACGTCGGATACATGTGGACTGGAGGCGTGTAGGGGAAAAATTCCTTTTTCTAGAACCTCCAGATACACGGGAACGGGTTTTTTGGCCTTACCTGTTCATTTAATGTTATATTGACGCTTTGTAGCCGGGTTATCAGATCACTGTCAAACGCACGTAGCTCATCAGACGCTTGGGTTATCTGTGTTAAGAAAAAATAGACTAATTATCTAAGTTGTCACCTAATAGTGATCAGTACCCAGCAGGGTGTGTACTGATTCCCTCAATAGGTGACTCGTACAAAGCAATCTCGTGCCTTTTTGAGTAGCAAACTCGATCACGCCAAAAAAAAAAAAAAACAGAAAAACAGAAAAATAAAATATTTCTATAAAATTAGGCCCTTTCTGATATAAAAATTTTTTTTGCTGATTCGTAAGCGCTGAATAAGTTGCTCTATTTGTTGTCGTTATGTTGCCGCCTGACACCCAAAAAGTCAAATGATTTCAAGTCGCCTATTCAATCTGAAGTGGTCAGAGGCGGCGGCAAAAAACTGAGAAAGTTTTAGATTTCAGAGTTAAGGAGTGGGGGGCCAGAATCGTTCATGTAAATTAAAATACATTTACCGTCAGTGTGCTTCGGCTTGCCACTTACCTTGGCTTTAAAAAGGTTTTCGATAGACGCAAGTGTTATGCTTCCATTAACGTCTTTGAGATCCAGGCCTTGGTTACTATTATTCTGCTGTAAACACATATGCAACTTTCAGTCTTGACGTTTTACGATACTATGCCAAACATTAACCCATACTATGCAAAACATTAGGGTCTAACGGGTGGGATTATAGAAATTTGTAGTCTTCGCCTTATAAATGTCGATTATATTTTTCTCATCTGTAGCATCCTCCCCCTTCCCAGGCAACACCCTTACGAGGAGCCCCTTGGGGAAAATAAATAAGTATAATATTTTGATATTATATTACTTACCAATAGCGCCTGAAGGATCGTCAAGTTCTGTTGTATTTGCGCCAGTCTTTGAGAAATTTGTTCATCTGAGGTGGAGTAGGCCTGGGCCGAGGAACCTACTGTAAAAGATATATATCAGACGATATAAATATGTATATATATAGTGCTCGACTTTGTAGGAGCTTATATAGTTGAGCAATGAACGACTTAGTTCATCCAGGTAAAAATGTTTAATACAGGCTTGTTTCGTGGGTCAACCGTAAGGTCGATCCACTCCTCAGTTAAACCTTTCACAACTGTGACATCAATTAACAATTAGACTAAGAGTTCGAGTTTTCTATGAGTAAGCATTAAACTCCCATATATTATTTGTCGATTAAAAGAAAAAATACATATTCTGCAAACCGAGTATCGTCTCATACGCGAGTACGCGCTCCACAACACCTGTCAAAGAGTTTGATGGAAAGACAAATATATATATATATATATAATTTCTCGGATAGGACAACATTTCGGGGAACGGCTGTATATGCAAATCGTGCCGATTTCGAGATTTTTATCTTAATATAAAAATATCGCTTCCACTTAACTTCCATAAAAACAAAAAAAATTGATTTCCAAGAAGAGTGAATCTAGCGGAATCCGATAAAGCACAGAGGTATTAATAAAATCTGAAATATGTACGAAAATCGCGCCGAAACAAGTCTTCTGTAGGGAACTTAATATAAGTTGTTTCGTTTTTTATGAGAACGTCTTATTTTCAGTTGAGGATGGGCGATTCTTATTTTTGTAGCATTTTGAGGCTGACTATGTTTTTACGATGTTCTTAAATTTTAGTTAAAAATATAATACCCAAAAAATTATCATTATTTAAAAAAATATAATACCAAAAAATAACATGAAAAAACTATAGCAATAATTTTTAAGATTGTTATTATGAATGCCATCGATTCTGCATTTTAGAACGCATCAGACCATATTGACTGCACGATTCAGTTGTATGCGACTTGTCTACGACACCTCTACAACTCGAGTCGTAGAGTGTAAATCAGCCTACGACACCGCTAAGATGCTCGACTACGCAAGTCGTAGTGTGTAATTTAGGGCTAAGACATGTCGTAGGCAGATCGGATACGATTAAAATTGTGCTTCAAATTGTTCTTAAAATTTGGTGAAAACTCAGGCTGGACGTGCTTATAAAAACAGGTGTTTTAAAAAAAGTGTATGCACAAAGCAGGGCATGCTAATAAAAAAAATCACAGAAAATGAAAATTCTGTTGTTACGAACGACAACAAAGTCAATACATGCTCGCGGTCTTATAAAATGATCGAAAATAAATAAGAGACAGACAAGTCAACGAATATCTGGTGTGTTTATTTTGACGACAAAGAGCCAGATTAAAAAGCCCGAAGATTTCGAAACTTTACTTTGGGGTTACGCTTATTACCATATGCTAATAAACCAGGAACTCGAGACAACGCCAGCCAGACGGCACTCCTTCTACGGAATGTATTAAACGAAAGAAAAACGCGCTCGTGTTTCTGTGTGTCTCGTAAGATGAAAACACGATCTGTATGCTGTAAAATTAGTATAACCAGGGAAGTGTATAACTGAATGACGGAAGAACAATATTTAGTGTTAATCGTTTTACTGTTCATGGGCAGTGGTCCAGAACATGAAAAGATCAAATGAATTCATTCATTGCATCACCATCACCGCTGAAACACCGACGAAACTCTCTGCCTAAGCAATTTGTGTAAAACAGATAATATTAAGGCCTGGGATGCGTTACTTTTCTTTACGTGGCCGCTTTGAGGCACGTTTAAACGTTTTCTGTAAAAAACGCCGAAACCAAAATAGCAACACGACTAAACGAATTTTAATTACGAAATGTCAACTATAATACTTATTTATCCTATTTAGAAGAACATTTATTGGAACCCTAAAAAGATTTTTCCAGGAGCATTTTAGATAATAACATTATAGTGTAAAACGCGCTGTTTTTCGGGGTAAAATGACTTACTGTCTATAGAGATAGGTTCGAATTGGTAGTCAAAGAGAACAACAACCCGCTTGATTATTATATACAACACATTTGGTGAATAAAGACAAGAAAATGTCTTTCTGTTGCGAAATCCTCGCGGTGCTTTGATCCAACCAGTAGCGACAGGTTGGAGAAAGACACCAAGGAACACCCGCCATTGCAGCTGAAACACCACATGCGTAACATGAATATTTGATGCCACATCCTCGCCTCTGAGCCATAGGGGGGGACGCATTGATGCTATGCATGGATGTGCTAGCAAATAAGTTGTTACTACTCGCTACTACCCAACATTACGGCAACACCCCAAAAATATATTCAAAAGCCGCGTAAACGCCTCGCATGAGTTACAAGACTTTTGAATGTATATCTCCCCGGGTGCGCGGATTACGCAGTTGTACATATCAGGAACCTTCTAGTATACGCGCCCAATGATCTCTAGTAATCTATCTTACCTTTTGTGTTAGTGCGATTATTACAATGGCAACTCGGTCCTAAGATACCCAAAATCATAAGTACGACTAACACAGACGCAGTCAGAGACAACAGTAGCACGATATATAGTACGACTCGGTGGCAAAGAGGTTCACGACTGTTATATGTAAAGCCTGTCGTAAGGGATTCGTCCGATGTCGACATATTCCGTACGCAATTCGGAGCGTTCTTTAAGGGCCTTAGCGCCAATGTAGAAGGCTCGTATATATTATTCGCTTTTCTCCTCGGCCCCGTATGGCCATTAGTTAGACTCTGTTGCGCCATACGCGCAGGGTCCTCGTAGTTGTGGTCCTCCATGCCGGTTTGATCGCCATCAAACATCGACGAAGTCATAGATGGTGTTAGCAATCTCTGATTCGAGCTTAAGCTAGGATTGGGCACAAAATGAACCTCTGGTCTGTTATTCGGGTAACCGAATCGTCTTTGGTCCATGAGATCTGATCGTCTAGACATATTCACGTTTCTTGGTTTAGTCTTGGTCACCTGTAGAACGTTCACGCATAGCTTTCACGATGTAAACTTTACGCCTCAAAGCCGCGTGTTGTGTTTATGAATGAAGACTACGTACGCGGGAAATCACTGCACTGTGATTGGCTGGTTTCACTTCGCAGTACTGAGACGCCTCACGTTCGCCGTTCTACGTCAGATCAGGCGATTTGCGGGGGATGAAAAATGCGAGAGCGCACATTTGCCAAAATGACAATCTCAATAAAATTTCGCCATGCCAACCTAAAACTAACTCGCCCTTGTATGTCTCTAATTAAATATCTTCTCGTTTTAAAAATAACTTTGATACGAAGGTGTTTCTTTGTTTCTCACCTTACACCGACCCTAGTTTCTTCACGAAACTGCAGGCTCATGCGGTATTTTGTTTTTGTGAAACATATTTAACTATGATTTTTTCGCTATATTTTTTTTCATGAAGAGCCTCAAGGAATTTGTGCGATTCAAAAAATGTAAATACATTCAGAACAGGAAGTGTTTTTAATTAAATGGTGATCACACATTGTTTGAAAATACCAATAGCATACAAATAAATTATATATTTTTATTGTTCGCTATTCGAATTATCTTGATCTTTAATGGTCGATTTTTCGACTGGGTCCAACAAGCTTCAACCAAATATATAAATATAAAAAATAAATAAATTATTTTCAATAAAAAGGGGTTTGTTTTAGCAGTTTATTTGGGACTTCCGTTTTTCGTTCGTGTTCTTTTGTAGTGAATTTAGTGGTCTTATAATGTAGCGGAATCAACATATTGGATGTGGTTGGAAAGCTATCTTTCATATTGAGGAGGCAATTAATTTGCAGCAAGTCAGTCAGTCGAGCCACAACCATCAGAATATGACACGCAGATACAATAAGACGAGACGATTTACGACACAATTGTCCTTAGACAATCATGATCGTTCCATTAACGAGACTGGTTACCAGTCCAAAAATAAAGCTGAGTTCACATTCGCCGCGTTATCTTAGGCCGCTTTCGTTTCTATGGATACGACTAAGGAGGCCAAGCTTGCCTTCTCCCTGCCTCCACTCTTACTAAGTTACATATGACTTCAGGCTTTGGTAACATAGTTGGGTAATGACATATGACAGGTCAGTAACGAACTTTCCAAAACAAGCCGAGCAAATTATAACCCTTAGAAACGATGGGGCAACAAAACTAGCCTAAAAAATATCAAGCAAGAAAAAATATAAGTTTCTTCCCATCAGATATCAAGTGGACAGTCTCTTGATAAAACATTCGCAATATAGCTCGTCGCTGCTAAACTAAGTTAGAAGGCCAATCACGCCGCCATTTTTTCTGCTAAACGCCGAGTGACTCGAAGAATCCAGAAGTTCCATTTTATTTCATTCGGCTAATTCAAGCCGATGGAACCAATATATTTTCAATGAAATATCGTCAATAACACATCAGGGGCGGATCCAGGATTTAAAAATGGGGGGTGGATAATGGCCGGCCAGACGGCCTATAACTGATCCAGTGGTTCTTGATAGGTCGCTACATAGATCTTACAATTCTTCAAGCTGAATTGGATTTGTCGCGTCAGCAAAGTCAAGCTGGCAAAGGAAAATAGACAGTACCTCCCGTCCCTCAGACGTTTGTTTTCTTCAAACGAAGTGACTTTTCGTTTTTTTTTACTCAAACGGGGGGGGGATATCCAACCCCCCCTGTATCCGCCTCTGCGCATAAGACTTCATTTGTAGATTATTATTTTAAAGATTCCTTGCAAATAAACCGCTGTATTATCAATGATAAACAATGAAAAAAGAGTGGTTGATCGACATTCTGTCGAATCAGATAAAGGCAGAGATATCCTGTCTGTTATAGCCCCAGGCCCGTAGCCAGGATTTTGAGCGGGGTGGTTCGTTTTCTCTTCATTTGAGCGGACCAAATTTCCGGCATACCCCTCTCCTCGCCTTATTACATTAGGCAAGCAATGGCAAGCAATAAATTCAATCTTGTATTTAAAATGCTATTAATAGAGTGCTTTTCAACAGTTCAACATATAGCGATAATAAAAAAGATAAGACATATTGATGTGTATGGTATATCTAGCCAAACGTTATATTTTTGTTTGTTTGCTCTGAGCGGACCTTCAAGCCGGGTGGGGGGGTTCGTCCGAACCCCTTGAACCCCCCCTGGCTACGGGTCTGAGCCGTATGTTAATTTGCGACTGTTATATAACTACGTAAATGGAAAAAAATTTCAATCGAATTTCAATATGAAAACTATTTTTTTGACCATTGCACTTTTGTAAGGATTCGCGTTACTAGACATGACAAGAAAGAAACATATAATGGTATAAAGGCCATTTATAACAAAGAAAAAAGATCACAAAATCGACAAAATAATAACAGAAGAAGAGAATAAAGCAAACTTATCACAAAAACAAACAGACCGCTGAATGAAGGTTTATACTAAGCTGACTAAGAGTATACCTACCATCTTCTGTAGTTTTGCCAGGCAGAGTTCTTGTGAGAACAAGAATAACGAGGAGCAGTGATAACAATGAACAGAGTAAAACCAATCCTAGACAGACTCGGGCTAGCAAAGCTTCTCTCCATCCTCGTCGACACCCGCTCTGTGATTCCACATCCTGCAAATCTTTCCAGTTCTTAGTTGGGTCATTTCCTTTTGTTGACCCCTCATACAGTTTGTTTTTCTTCTTCCTGGGATGGCTCCCATATGCAGGGTTCGATACAGCAATCTTGGCGTCTGCTATGGATTGGTAGACGTCGATCGGGTATTTGTGTTTATTGAAGACATCTGCTGGAGTCTCATAATCACTCGAGCGGTGCCTGGGTTTTCCTTTTACTTCTTCGTATCCCTCATACCCCGGGTTAAGGTAGCTTTTATCTGCGGGTGGAAGAGGCGGTAACTCCCCCAGTTCGTTATCCGCAGAGTCCATAGCATACGGACTAAAGACTCTATCGTGTGATCGACGATCCAGGCTCATTGTTGAATAAGCTCGACCATCACGATCAGTGAACGACAACGGAGGTGGCTCTTCATCACAACTTTTGGCATGTGGTAAAGATGGAAGTCGGCCCCTGACGGAGTCCATGGCGTAAGGACTGAATTTCCTATCGTGCGATCGGTTATCTAAGCTCATTGTCGAGTAAGCGCGACCTTCTTGGTCAGTGAATGAGTTAGATGGCTGATCTTGATCATCTAAAGTCAAACCCGAATTCTCGTAGCCGGACAGCTCCTTCATGGCGAGTCCAGCGGTACTGGTATCGTCAGATGAGGGAGCTGGGGTTCTTATTCGCAAATTTGACATTTTGCAATGGAAATTCTGCGGCTTATAACAAGTCTTGTGTATTTAAACGATTCTGAATCAAATAAATTGATTTAACGTTTCAGTGATCACGGCTCGTAGGAGAGTATAAATAGCCATTACTTGTTACGGTCAAGAGGGGAAAGGTGGAGTTTGGTGAGGGTCGTTCGCTGCTGGAGGCACAATAAAAACGCGTTGTCTTGCCTACACGCTACTCAGTATATTTAAGACACCAATACGAAAGCGAATAAGAAATTGTAAAGAACAGCGGAAGAAAACATTTCATTTTTTGACTCGTAACAATCGACATTAACATTTACCTGGTGTGCTTCTTGGAAATGTTGGTGTGGAGCGTTCATGTCATCCCGGGTTGTATTCCTAGAAACATATAGACAGCAAGGTATCGAAACTTGCTCGAATTTCTTTGAAGGAAGATCAAATTCTCTTAGGTCAAGAATTTGTTGTGAGAAATGTGATATTATTTAGACGTATTCCTATTTACCAAGAAATAACAGTTTCAGTACTTCCCATTTATCACGGCATTATAGCGTTTTCTTGCCCTGTACACTATGGCTATAAACAATCATATCGGAATTGGAAACACTTAGACACACTCCAATAGAAACGATAGATTCTTTTACCTTAACGTTACTTACTCTGAGATAAACAATGTCCATAAACGAGTCGAAACGAGGAATTTAGAGGATAAGGGTCAAACCGCTAATCACGTTAGCAGGAGGTTCGCATATCGGCTATAAAATTCCCGTAGCATACATAAATTTTATTGAGGCCGTTCTTGTACCATAGAACAACGAACAAATTCTCTGAACCACAAGTTCCCGAACGGCCTAAAACAAATGAGGACAATAAGATATTTATTATACAGCGTTTAAGAGAAACATTTTCATCGCAATAAATATAAAAAATATATATAGTTTAGCAATGAACGACTCAGTTCATCACGGTAAAAATGTTTAATACAGGCTTGTTTCGTGGGTCAACCGTAAGGTTGATCCACTCCTCGGTTAAACCTTTTACAACTGTGACATCGATTTTCTCCGAGATATATGTATGATTGCGTGAGATGCATGTAATAAGCCGTTACAAACTGCGTAATGCGTGCGCTACATTTTCTGTTCTAGAAAAGTGTTCTGCGTTTGTGTCTACGTGTCGAGGCTCGTTTCTCTTGTTAAGCTCCTCTCATAGTCCACTTCCCTAAATAATGCACAGCGTTTTAGCCAGTTTAGTACAGTACCTGCCTGTCCCGGGGAATACCTTTTCAAAGTTACACTTTCGATTACCCACCACAGGGAAACCGACGAGAATTCTTGAAATTAGGCTGCAGCCGCACCACAAAGCTATTACCTCAAGATAATTATTTACATCAAGTGCGCATGCCTGAACGACATTTCGGCACAAACCTTTGGCTGCAAGATAATTATTTACATCAAGCGCACATGCTTGTTCTTGTGAACGATCAAAAGCCATTAGCCTGCGCTGTTATCTTAGATTATAACAGCTTTAACATTTCCCATAGTAAAAAGACTCGGTCCCTTAATCTGTCTCAAGCAATTGGGCTAGTACCGTAATGATTCGAATAAGCACCCGAGGCGCTTGTTTAGTTTTTCGGGTCTTTGTGGGGGGGGGGGGGGGGGGGGGGGAGGGGGGCGTTTATTGGGGAATCAAACTTTATTTTCGATAAACGGAAACTACATTTTAAATGCTGTTAGATTGTTTATAAATCGATTACAAATGACAATATCGTTGTAATATGAAAATGTCAATGCGAGCTAAATAACATGCAGATTTAAACCATTCTATTGGTGCTTTGGTTGAGATATTTTTATGGGGAGGAGAAGGGGGGCGCTTATTCCAAAATTCGAGGTCGAAGTAGGGGCGCTTATTTAAATCATTACGTTATTTTCTATATTTTCATTTTCAAGGTTTCCCCAGGATAGGTTTGATCGGGGCTAATTCATTAGAGCTTTTAGAGAATTTTTACAGTTTTGAGAATGGAGAGAAACAAATTCGTCAGCTCCAGCTGCAATCATACCACTGATAGTAAGACCATGCCTTTTCCCAATGCAATTATACTTAGAACCCTTATCCAGCAAATTGGGAGTTCATAAGTGTAGTATTGTCGCGGTCTTTCTGTGGCCAGTGCGGCGCACCATGGGATTGTGTAAGGTCAAGATGGCGGCCATTGCGTTGATGTTCATCTATTCATTAAAATAAGTAATCCAAAACAAGAGTGTGACATCATTGGTTCCATTCAGTTTTTTGCACACTATCCTTGCAATCTTTTTCCAATTCCATTTTCCTTTTTTCATAAGTCTCGAGAGCATACTTATCTATAGCAATCCCAGACTCTTTCGCAGCACTCCACATTTCATCAAGCTGTTCAAGGGAAAGACTGTTGTGGAGCTTACGACAGAATATTATTTTTTCCATAAATTCCTGGGACATCAATTTACAACCATCCACTTCACAAAGATCCTCTGCCTTTCCTTGTGGTAATTGTGGGAAAAATGCTAGCCCAGAATCCTTTGAAAGCTTTTCAATTGAGACCTGGAACTCTTCAAGATCATGGTCAAAGCTGATTGGCTGATTGGGCACAATAAAGGCCCCAAGTAGTGCAGGTTTTCCCTCTGTCTCTGCGAGTATTGCTTTAAACAAGTGAGTTGGAACAGCCACGTTATTTTCACCAATGACCTGTCAGAAAATGATATGTTAGAAGATGACTTGTCAGATAATAACATGTGAGAAAATGATCAGTAAGTAAATGATCGATGAGAAAATGATCAGTAAGAAAATAATCTGTGAGAAAATGGTCTGTCAGAAAATAATTCATAATTGATGTAGCAGTCTAGACCCTAAAGATGTCTTTTAAAATAAAGACAAACATTTTGACAGAGACTAACATTTTTTTGTATAATATTTTCATTATTATTCTAGTTCAAGAACAAGACTACTTTGGCATTTTGAATGATTCTGTAGCAAACTAATTGTGAATTGTCATCTATCTTTCAACAAAAGCAGCTCTTATCACTATAGTATAAAATACTGCATGGATATATTTTTTTATTGAGAATAAACAACACAGCAAGTCAACTCCAATAAGATTGAAATTAAAATTGTTACCTCATACTTGACAAATTTCTTGCCACCATTCTCATCTTCTTCAGAAGGTAGAAAAAGTGGGCCAGTCACAACATGTACATCTGAATAATGCTTTGTCAGGTATCTACAGTAAGACTCTAGTCTGTACCAAAAGCTGCTGTTGTTGTTAAGGTCCTGAGGCACTACATTCGAGAGGAAAAATGTTTCGCTCATCGCATGCTGGTCAAACCTACAATCAGCTGAAAGGAGAAAGGTTGTCAGGGATCATTGTTGGTGGGATGGGAAGAGAGAAGAAAAAGTGAGCGTGTGGATGAGGGGGACTGGAGTGGAGGTTAAGAAGGGAGAGCATGCAGGCAAACCATTGTTCTTGCCACTCTGCCGCTAAGCCTTACTCCCCTCCCCCCAGTCCCCCCTCGGCCTCTCCCCTACCCCCTACCCTTCCCTTGAGCCGCTACGCAGGCTACTAACATGTTGTCGGTTACCTGCAGGGGCCATGTGACCACGTGACCAGCCCCGCCCCAGGTAGTCCTCATTGGTGGCTTGGAAAATCGCTGGCACATTCAGGTCAGGTCGGAAATCACACCTACTCCTCTCACCCTCCCCCTTGAGTTTATCAGCGGTCACGTGCTCATAAACCCAGCGTGGAATCTTCCTCGCCTGATCATAACATAACACGTGATTCCTGTATTGTATAAACTCGGTTGATCGTCGAGGAAGACCATAACTCGAGATCAAATCACCAGGAAAACTTTCTCCAGAATCAACCGTGTCAATTGTTCTTAGTTTTTCTCCGAATTTAAGGTTTTCGTATTTTTTCACAAGTCTTCGAATTTGCTTTTTGGTATTGTCTTCTAATTTATCAGAGTCATTTGTTGTCTCGTAGTAAATCTTCGTTAAACCAGCGCCCACAAATAGTCCAACAAAAACATCTTTGTACCCTGGAAAGTGTGTTTTCAGCCAAAGTCGAGCGGCCATAATGATTCTAGCTGTAGGGCTTCCTGTGGATGTGAGAGACTGGGAGGTGAAAATTACTGGCCACAAATCACGGGCTCAGATAATTTTCAAAATGGCGGCTGCCAGACGGTTTTAGGTCCTTTTCTGAATTCTTATCTATTTTTAAATATTTTTAAAGAAGTGTTTTAAAATTGGGGCTTAAGGGTATCAAAGAGGATATTTGTGGGATGTTTGAGTCTGATGATTCTCCTTCAGGATACAAGAAGGTTATTAGAGGTAAAGACACGCTAACAAAATATGACAACAATACTCACGGATTTTTCTCACTGAATTATCGATAAGGAAGTAAAAAGAATGCATATACTTTGAAGGTGATTTAATGCTCTCAGTGGTTAACATTCTCGTCAGATTGATGTTAGTTTGAAACCGGGACGTTTTCTGGCACATTACAGATCGCGCTAGCGAGAGTCTTGGGTCTCTCCGAATCACATTCAACTCCCCTGTGAAAACTCCACCCTCCGCAAGTAACAACCGCTCAAGACATGAATACAATTCTGCTGGTATGTAAAATATAATAAAAGACTACCGGTTTTTATCAAATTTCCTGGTCTCCCGGTTTTACCTTAAATCTCCCGGTTTATGACAAAAATTTAATCAGTCCAGTTGTTTTTCAAAAAGATATTGGATTTTAGCCACAAAGTTCTGCAATTCTTATAGTTCATATTCATATAGTTGCATTGAAGTTATGACCCCCTAGGGGAGGGAGGGGAGGGGTAGGGCTCTTTGGGGTAAAGGGGTAGGGTTGACTGTGGTAGACACCGAAAAAAAAATACCCTAAAAAATAACACGCTACGAAAAAATCACAACCCTAAAAAATACCCCTTACAAAAAAGTAACCCTAAAAATACCAATAAAAAATTATTTTTTAAACATCCTTTAATGTCATTCATAAAAAACACACCTTGAAGTTTAAAAATGTATTGTCATCCTTGCAGTTTCATGGAAAATAGTTTTTTTTATCAGAAACTGAAGAAAAAAATAACATAACAGTATACAGCTATACCTACTTATATTATATAGTCTATACATATATACATTATCGTATAATCTAAAGCCTTTCGTAGACTTTTATACCAATGGCCACTCAAAAAGTAGTTGAAATTGATGTTTAGTCCAGTCAATCTAGTGTTTTACCAAAAAGTAATATCAACACAAGTAATTTTGCTCTTAAATGACAGAGTAGTATTAACTTCTAAAAAGTTCTCAAAAGTTCTCTTGGGGAACATCTTGAAAATTTATATGAAAGTTTTCCCCATTAAACCACAGGGTACCCATTTATCATATTTTATCTAATATATATTAACTGAGATAGTACAAATGTTATATTGATAAAATATATCCCGTACCCCCTCCTTCCTAAAAAGTCTCCCAGTTTTTTAAGTCTGGGGGTTGGCAGGTATGTAAAATCTAAAAAGTTACTACTTAGTAGTTTAGTGACTATTTTCATTTATTTTTAACTTTTTAGTTGATATTTTAATGAACATAGTGTAAGCACTCTTTAAACATAAGGAAACCTAATTTTAATGCCACCTTTTTTTATTTCAGTCTCACGTCTGAAGGTTCTTCTGCAACAGTACAATAATTCCAAGCTTGCATCAGATCCATCTTGGTTACATGACGTGACTTCTAGGGTTCAGAGTCAATCGAGTTTTCTTCCTGATGCCGATGAGTTGACTGAACTCCTCAACAGCCAGTATGTTGTCATACAGCACCTAGAAAACCAAGTGGAATTCTACAAGGTACAAAGAATCAAGACATATAACTTATTAGCAGGGAGCAAACATTCACTCACTCACTCATCCGTTTGCACCATTTTCCACCTATGAGTGGGTATGATGTTGCATGGATCTCATCACACTCTTCTAGGCTATATGATCTGTTGTCAAGTCAGCAGTCAGGCCGGAAACCTTAAGGTTAGTGAGGGTGACCTCAGACCATGTCTTCCTTGACTGGCATCTTCATCTGCAACCCCTGACTTCAAAAGGAGATTCGACATATAACTTCTATTACATATTACTTCATATGACTTCAAAAGGAGATATATTACTTTTGTAATAATTCTACAAAATACACTTAGCATCCTTTAAAAGCTGTATGCTTTTAATCGATTGAGAAATACTGTTTCCTATTACTGTTTGCCTTTTAATCCATTGATGTTAACTTTGTTCATGACCATTTCTTTTTTATCAAGGATGCTCTGGGCACACTAAGAAAGAGAACAGAGCTGATAACACAAGAGAACCAGTCTCTTTATGAGCAGCTGAAGACGCGGACCGTGAATGAGCTCGTTAGTGAAGCTCAGGTCAGTTACAGTAGCTGGCATTACAAAAATGACAGGGATGAATATTCAAAAATATATTGAAATAGCATAGTTTGTGTCAACAAATCTAACCAGTTAGTTAAAACACTGTTGGCTTTAAGCCTTGATCAAACAGAGATGAGTGTTGAAGAGAGTTCAACTCTTTTTAGCTCTCACATTACTGTGAACAAACATTCTTTGAGAATTGATAAGAGTGGTCTCTTTTTTTCCAAGAATAAGCACAGTCGATTAATTGATTAATGTCACTGCTAGTAAATGAAATACTCTCATCACTTATATTCGCATGATCAAACATTGACAACTCTATGTTGAATTTAAACATGTTCAAAGTGAATGACAGTCAATGAGAGTGCATTAGAGTACACAGTCAAATGCTCATGACAGCTCTCAGCAAATACCAAGGCTTTAGTCTATCACTCTAACCATATTGTGATTGTATAGATAAAATCATTATTTGAATTTCTCTCTTTTAGTAATAATAATAATAATAATAATAATAATAATAATAATAATAATAATAATAATAATAATAATAATAATAATAATAATAATAATAATAATAACAATAATAATAATAATCTGTGCAAAGATCACCAGTTTACTCTACATTGACGATCTTAAAGTGTATGCTGCGTCTGAAGCAAAGCTGAACAAAGTCCTGAAAATGACAAGAGAAGCGATGAGCGACATCGGTCTTGAATGGAACCCAAAGAAGTGCAACGTGCTACATGTGAAGAGAGGATTACAGACCTATAACGACAAGGGAAGCAGAGTGGGTGATCTAAACATCAGAGACCTTGAGGAGGATGCGCACTACTGCTTCCTAGGATCACCCGAACAGATACTCCAAGATGAGAAGGTAGCATTGGTGTCTGCGGCTAGCACATATCTCAAGAGACTCTCAATAATCTGGTCGGGCCCGCTATCTGATAGTAACAGGGTGAAAGCGTCAAACCAGCTCGCACTTCCAGTGCTGTCATACCTAACGTGGTCGATGCACTGGAACTTGACAGACTTGAGAGAGATAGACAGAAAGGCAAGGAAAATAATGAGTGAAAATGGCGGGAAACACCCACTTGGGTCAACAGCCCTCATATACCTCCCGAGGGCACTTGCTGGGCGTGGAATGAAGTCGGTCGAGACGGAATACAAGCACACAAAAGTCAAGACGGCCCTGAAGCTCTACTCCAATCAGGATGCAAGCATGGAAGTGGTTAGACGCTTTGAGGAGTTATCATCTACCAAGGGTCACCAGTCTCTGGTGAAGAAGGCCAAAAAATATGCAAGTGAACTTGCCCTATCACTCGAGCTCACATATCCAGAGCCCACTTGTTTTGGAGAAGACGGAGAAACCATCGCCACAAAAATGATTGGCTCCACATTACGGAAGATAGCTGATGGAGCAAGGCAAAGCAAGATGGAAGAAGAAAAATGGCAAGGAAAGTTGCTCAAGAGCAGATGGGAAGATGAGGATCTGGATAGACCAGGCTGCTTCGCGTGGATGAGAGAATGGCGAGATGCCCCCACCCACACCATTGCAAGCATAGTGGAGATGTACGAGCAGCAAGTTCCAACCAAGCTCTACTCGGCTAGGAAAACCTACACCTCGCCAGCTGATGACATTATGTGTAGATTGTGCGGTTCAACTGCAGAGAGCTTGGCCATGTTCTCGCGGGCCGCCCAGCTCTCTCCCAAAGCAAGTACCTAGCACGACATAACGCAGCACTACAGATCCTCTTCTTTGAGAAGCTGAAAGATCTGAAGCTGATAGAAGCAACTACTCTACTATCGTACCTAAGCCCACCTACGAATCCCAGGATGCCAAGGCATTCTGGGACGTCCCAATGTTTGCAGAACACACTCATGTACGACAGAACAGGATTGACGCCCGCATTATAGACCATAAGTGAAAAGAAATTCTAGCGATTGAGATGGCGTGCCCGTGGATGGAGAACAGAAGGAAGAAAGATGAGGAAAAAACAATGAAGTATGGCCCGCTGAGATGGTAGCTGAAGCAACAGTACCCCTGCTATAGCATCGAGCAACACAACATAGTGATGGACGTGCTGGGAGGTTGGTCCCAAGACGTGAACAGCTCGATGAGGGAGATATTCGGCGCGCGTGGTCGTGATGTCCTAAAGAGGATGCAGAAAGCAGTGCTTTCAAGTTCGTTAAATATTGCAAGGACGCTGAAAGTGCTAACAAGATAAACAGTCGTACTGAACTGTATAGAGATCGGACTATTTTGATTGATTTATTTTTACATTTCTTAATTTTATGTTATACCTAGAATTTTGAAAGGGGGATTCCAAGATACAGTTTGGTTTATGCTTGCGCCCCTTTATATATTATTTATTATAATAATAACAATAATAACAATAATAATAATAATAATAATAATAATAATAATAATAATAATAATAATAATAATAATAACAATAATAGCAATAATAACAATAATAATAATAATAACAATAATAATAATAATAATAATAGCAATAGCAATAGCAATAGCAACAGCAACAGCAACAATAACAATAACAATAATAATAATAATAATAACAATAATAGCAATAGCAATAGCAATAGTAATAGTAATAATAATAATAATAAATGAGAAATTAATATTTTCACAGGAGACCCATATTGAGAGACCTGCATCCTCTCAAACTCCAGCCATGGACAGCAAATCTAGGAAAGACAAAGGTCACGTGAGATTCGACATATCTGAGGAGGAGAGTGAAGAGGAATTGCCTTCTCCAAGGATTCATGACTACTACCCTCCCCCTCACAGTAATACAGGGTCCTACCCACCCCACCCTGGAGAACACCCTGGTGACCAATACTCATTGGGGTCAGCTGGCTTGATGAGCAGTGCGACAGGCAGTGATGACCAGGTTTGTTATTTTTGCAGTAGATCTTTACCTTCGAGGCAATGGACTTGCTTTGCACAAATGGGATGGGGCAGACTTCCAATAGACACCCCCTTTCTACAACTGAAATGGCTGAATTTCACTCATGCATTTAGTATCAAATTCCTCCTCCTTAGCTACATACAACCCTGAAATGGCTAAATTAAAAAAAAATAGCATTACATTTAAATAAAAGCGCTTATACAAATTAAACCATGTTCTAAGAGCTTCACTCACTCACTCACTATCCATTTACGTCAGTGTCCACCTATTGGCAGGTGTGACGCCGCATGGAGGTTCACATCGGGGTCGCACAGGTCCTTTACAGCATCTCTCCATGCTTTACGGTTGGATGCCACGCTTGCCTTCAGGCCAGCCGTTTTTAGATCGCTAAGCGTGGTATCCGCCCAAGTCTTTCTGGGTCTGCCCCTCATCCTATAAAGTCCTATAAAATCCTATCCTATAAAATCTTATAAAGTATGTACTGTATTAAGAATGTCCCATCCTGCAGCTGAGGAACACAAGCTCCCAGTAAGCTCACATATGCTCAACAAGTCAATTTCTGGGCCAAGAAGCAGAAAAGATATTATCTATGTCTTGACTGGGAATCGAACCTGTTTTATCAGATGGGAGAGGCCCCACATGATGCACTGGGCCACCTGTGTGTCTAATCCAGAATTCTATCCTTAGTGTGTTGTTAATTAACAAATATACAGTAGCATTTCATCCTTTGAGTAATCAATTCTGTCTACAGCTGTTCTTGTCATCAAAGGAGAGACAGTTTGTTAGTCAAATGCAAGCGGAAGTGGTGAGTGAACTATTCTCTGACTCTATACCTGCCCTATTTAAAAAAAGACTCTGATTATTTGAACCAAAGAAAGTAAAATCGCTACTTATCAATCCCCACTGCTTACTCTGAAGCCCAAATGAAACCCTGTAGCAATACATCTAATGCTGTTGTTCTGATATTTTATGATTCTGGTTTGTTACAAAGGATAAAATTCGTGAGTTACATGAAGCAAAGTCAAGACACTTGGAGACATTGTTATACTCAACAAGGTAATAGTGGCAGAATGAGGTCCTGGGAGACCATGCCTAAAGGAATATGTAAATAAATTAAATTTTGTAATAAATGTTATAAATTTTGCTTGTGCCGTAATGTGTCTTATTTATTCATGCCACTCCCTTCAATATAGTTTCCTAACCCATACAGACTAAATTTTGGGGGTGTTTTTTTTTGGTAGTTTGGAAAATGACAAAATGGTGGATGACTAAGCCTCTGTAAACCTGTTGCCTCTTTTTTTTCAGAGATGAGTTGGAAGACTACCAAAGACAAGTAACACAGCTTCAAGAAAAGATCAGGTCAGGGTAATCAGTTGGCCGGATAAGAATATGTTATTTTAATGTTCAATGAGTGATACATAATGTATTCTTGGCACAGCTAATCAATGAAATGACTTAAACATTTGCCAAGTCTGTTGCAAAAAGCGTATGTGGACGAATGAGTACGTGCAATGTAACACAGACCCTTAGCAATTAGGGAATTATATTATTTTTCAGTACCTTGAACAGTTCTCACAGTTTTTTGCTTTCCACTTACAGAGATCAAGCTGGGATTTTGGAGCAGGTGTGTATGTTAATATGTAACACTCACTCTATCCAGTAACTACTGAGGGGAATTGAGGTGACCATTGTACTTGATCTCTGAAAGGAGACAAAAATCTTTTGACTGAGCAGAGGTTTGAGTTAATTTATTATCATATTTGCTGCTCATGGTATTATTAGAAGTAAAAAACAATGTATATTTAAACATGTGCAGCTCACTCAAGAATACTAAACTTCCAAAATAAAAAAAAGATTAGTAGAATAACCAATGTAAAACCAGGAATTTTGAGATAACAATGTAAACATACAGTATGAAGGGAGCTTATTTTGTTTCATTTCCTATTCCATTGGTACATTACTCTAATTGCACACCATGATGTTTGTCATCTTACAAGCAAAATGTGCTACATTCTTTATGCTCACTCTATGTTTTTATCATGATGAAATAAAGAATGTTGCAGCAAATAAGAGAAAACTATATGGGAAATTTGAAGTGACTTGCATCTGACACCAAATGTATAGAGTTAAAGAGTTCAGGGAATTCAATTATTTTATTATTATTATCTTTCAATATTTCTTATCCTCTCCCAGGGTGGGAAATCTGTGCTGTGTTTGAAGTGTGGCACTCAAGAAGCTGTGCTTGCATCATCCGACGCTACTGCCAAAACTATCAGCAAAATCACAAGGTATTGGTTGCCAGCGCTCAAGAATTCGTAGGCTAAGTGTAACTTTAATGTCTGATTAAATCCTTGTCATTAAATTGTTCATTGCGTTTTGTCTGCAAAGTCTCATTTGCTATCTCTCTCTAATTGTTATCAGAGAGAGAGATGAGTTAATGGATGTTCTCACGAAGCAGAAAAGCAGTGTTAGTGAAGTGCGCAAGCGAGAACTGGATGCGTACACCCAGGTCAAAAAGAGCTGTGAGCTAGTGGAACAGGCACAGCTAGAGAAAGCACAGGTAACCCACACATCTAGGTCACTGGACACAGGGCACAAAGATTTGTGGGCTGGTGTAATAGCCTAGCTTAAGAAAGCAAAGGTAACCCACACATCTAGGTCACTACACACATGTCAAGAAGGGCTGTGAGCTAGTGGAACAGGCACAGCTAGAGAAAGCACAGGTAACCCACACATCTAGGTCACTGCACACAGGACAAGAAGAGTTGTGAGCTAGTGCAACAGGCGCAGCTAGATAAGGCACAGGTAGCCCACACATCTAGGGCCTTACACACAGGACAAGAAGAGTTGTGAGCTAAAACAAAAGGCACAGCTAGAGAAAGCACAGGTAGCCCTCACATCTAGGGCACTACACACAGGACAAGATGAGTTGTGAGCTGATTGAACAGGCCCAGTAAGAAAAGCACAGGTAACCCACATGCTACTAGCACTAGGTCACTAGCATGTCAATATCAGTGTTAACGGTCGGATGATTGTTGATCTGTCTGACCAGGCAATCATCCAGGTACAGCAGTTGAAAGAGGAGCTAAAGAAGCAGGGAGAACGCCATGAACAGTATGCACGGGAATCCTGCAATCGTGCAGGACAGGAGCTGGAGAAAGCCAAAAGTCGTCTTGTGGAAGACATTGATCAGTTGAACAAAAAGGTATGTGAACAGGGGTGGATCTAGCTGTTATTGCTAAAGGGGGGGTTTTGGCTCAGTTACCAAGGGGGGAGTGGGTATTCTTTTGTTACATCTGGCAGCAGGGGGGTGGGGGTTAAACCCCCTAAACCCTCCACCTAGATCCGCTACTGGTGAAACACATAGTACTGTAGGGATTTGATGGATACTTTGCCTATGTATTTCTCATGTCTTTGTTGGAGTACTAACTGTATTATGGGGGGAGGGCACCTATTTTGTAATTGAATTAAAAGCCCAAGAATTTTTTTTCCACTCACAGGAGAGAATGTCATATATGGCAATGTCAATAACTAGATCCTCACTTAGATGATGATTAGGTATGGGAGAAGGGACAGATGTTTAAAAAATCTAATGTTGAGGGGTGCTTCCTTTAAGGGCAGCATTTCAGATCATCACAGTTTCACCTGGTAGTCAGTAATTGGGCAGATAGGATCCAGATGTCCTTTCTAGTGGACTCTTGTACCCTGATGTGCATGTCAAAGAAATAGTAAATTATCTACTCAACCTTACACCAATTGCAGCATCTCTTTTGACTTCTTTGTGTACTGTAAGAATCTGAGTTGGAGGAGTTTTAACGATTTTGCTAGGAGCGTGCTTGGGCGAATTCGCATTAGGTTAGCATATGAGCATGTCTGCGTGGACACATGTACATCATTTGGGTCCTGGTAATGACAGATGTGGCTTTCAGTTGCAGTCTATGAGCGATGCACAAGCTGCCACGGAGAACCAGCTTGACAGAGTGACCCGAGAAAAGGTACACCATAGGTACACATCATAGGTACACATATACACCATAGGTAAACATATACACCATAGGTAAACATATACACCATAGGTACACATATACATCATAGGTACACATACATCATAGGTACACATATACACCATAGGTACACATATACACCATAGGTACACATATACACCATAGGTAAACATATACACCATAGGTACACATATACATCATAGGTAGACATATACACCATAGGTACACATATACATCATAGGTACACATATACAACATAGGTACACATATACACCATAGGTACACATATACACCATAGGTAAACATATACACCATAGGTACACATATACGTCATAGGTACACATATACATCATAGGTACACATATACCTATTTCAAAAAACGTTGTCAGTGCGAAAGGGAAAATGGCGATTGGCAAATGGCAGTTCTAGGACCAAAAGGAACCATGGGCCTCATTAAATTTCTACTAATGATGAAGAATTTGGATAACTCAAACAATTATCCATTAAAGATCATCAATGTATGTCTCTGACATTGCTAGACTTTATTTAACACCTTTAATTTTACGAATGATTAGTACCCAGAAGCACCGTTTGGGCTTAGAACTGCCATTTGCTATTTGCCATTCGCCATTTGCACTGACAACCTTTTTTGAAATAGGTGTATACATCATAGGTACACATATACATCATAGGTACACATATGCATCATAGGTAAACATATACATCATAGGTAAACATATACATCATGGTACACATATACATCATAGGCACACATATACATCATAGGTACACATATACATCATAGGTACACATATACATCAAAGGTACACATATACATCATAGGTACACATATACACCATAGGTACAACACATGTTATATACACCATAGACTTGGGCACTACTAAAGTAAAGGGATGTATTATGTCAGGTTGCCATAGCAACAGAACTGGAACAGGCTAAAGCACAGATCATGAGCCACTCTGCAGAGGTTGCTAAGGTGAGCCTAGAGGTTTCTAAGGTGAGCCTAAATTCATGCGCATCGTAAGAAGATAACATCACCTTGAGCACATGTACATGGCGTATTTGTTTACTCAAATGTTAATAAAAACAAAAGGGTATGTTGTGCGACATGAGGCTGTGTATGTTGCGTGATGTATGGTTGTGTGTGACTTTTTGTTGTGCAACATGTGGTTGTGTGCTGGGTGGTGTTTGTGTTTGACGTATGTTTGTGTGACATGTTGTGTGACAGGCTTTTGTGAGGTGTTGTTTTGTTTGCTGTCTAAGCTGTGCTTATGTGACATGTCGTTGTTTGTGTTGTGTGACGTGTGGTTGTGTGTATTGTGTGGTTGTGTGACTTGGTTTTGTATGTTGTGTCACATGCTGTGTGTTGTGCGACATGTCATTGTGTGTGATGTGTGCTTGTGTGACGTGTCATTTTGTATGTTGTTTGACATATCATTGTGGGTGTTGTGTGACATGGCATTGTGCATGTTGTGTGACGAGCCGTTGTGTGACACGCCATCGTGTGTGTTGTGTGACGTGTGCTTGTGTGACATCGTTGTATAGGTTGAATCTCACTATGACGCAAGCGTAAGCGCAAACGGAGGCGCAACACAAGTGAGAATCGGTCAAGCACAAGCGCAAGCGCAAGAAAATCAAGCAGTTGCGTTCTCTTGCGCTTCTGCTTGCGCTTATGTTCAAGTGAGAATCGGAAAACTACGTGCGCTCCGCTTGCGCTTACGTGTTCTGCCATTGTGGGTTTTGCGTGACATGTCGTTCTGTAACTTGTGATTGTGTGACATGCTGTTGTGTGACGTGTGCTTGTGAGACGTCGTTGCATGTGTTGTTTGACATGTCATTGTGGGTTTTGCGTGACATGTCATTGTGTGTGCTGCGTGACATGTCGTTGTGTAACTTGTGATTGTGTGACGTGTCGTTTTGTGTGTTATGTGACATGTGCTTGTGTGTGTGTGTGTTGCAGATGGGAGAGGAGATGCAAAAAGAGCTGAATGAGGCGACGATTAAAACCACACTCGCTGAGCAACAGGTAGCCTCATTGAAGACCGCAGTACAGCAGGCCAGCAGGCAGCGAGAACAGGTAAATACTGCATGTATGTGTATCACAACTAAATCCGCAACTTATACCGGCTTTTCTGGATAATGAGCCTCATAATTTAACTGTCTTGTATCATTTTTGGCGATTCTTGAAACCCCTTTAGCGTGGTTTATTCATCAAAATTGTTATTGAATTTGCGGGGAGTTGTCATTATCATCATCCTTCAACCTCAGCCACTACCGCCCGCACAACTCCTCTCCACACACTGTAGTCTGCTGTTGCACTTACCGTGGGATCCCTGTGTCCCTAGACGTAGTATTTCATCTGGCACATCAAGTTTAAATCTGATTACTCGTATCTTTTTCCAGGAGCGTGTTCGCCAGCAGACAGAGTCGAGCGAGTTGCGGCGGAGACTGGAGGAGGCTGAGTCTGGCTGGATGGAGAGCAAGGAGGAGTGTATCCGGCTGACTGAGAGGCTCGACCATGCCACGAGAGAGGTACGAGTAGCACACGAACAGGTTACGAGCAAGGTACGAATAACACACAAACAGGTTACGAGAGAGGTACGAATAACACACAAACAGGTTACGAGAGAGGTACGAATAACACACAAACAGGCTACGAGAGAGGTACGAATAACACACGAACAAGTTACGAAAGAGGTACGAATAACACACGAACAGGTTACGAGAGAGGTACAAATAACATACGAACAGGTTACGAGAGAGGTACGAATAACACACGATCATGCTACGAGAGAGGTATGGATAACATACGAGCAAGCTACGAGAGAGATACCATTAGCACACGAACCGGCTACGAGAGAGGAACGAATAACACACGATCATGCTCGGAGAGAGATAGGAATAGTACACGATCATACCACGAGAGAGGTACGAGTAGCACACGAAGAGTTTACGAGAGAGGTACGAGTAGCACACGAACAGGCTACGAGAGAAGTACGAATAACACACGAACAGGCTACGAGAGAGGTACGAGTAGCACACGAACAGGAACGAATAGCTTACGACCACGATACGAGAGAGGTATAATAGAACACTACCACGCTACGAGAGAGAAAAGAATGATACTCTGCAAAATGATTGGCCTTGGCTTCATATTTGATTTTCGCGATCAAGTAACTGCTGATTAAACATTGATTGCACAGTTCAGCGTTTGTGATTGAAGCCGCTATTGACTGTATCTTGTTCGTAGGCTAAAATCTCAGCTACTGCAAAAAAGAACCTGGAGAAGGCAAGAGCTGCTGAATTGACAGCTGTCAATCAGCAAGCAACGCAGAGAGAGCAACAACTTACAACGCTTTTACAGGAAACAGAGAACCGCAATAGTAAGTTTCGACACTCTTACAAGAAACAGAGAACCGCAATAGTAAGTTTCGACACTCTAACAGAGAACCGCAATAGTAAGTTTCGACACTCTTACAAAGAAACAGATAACCGCAATAGTAAGTTTCGACACTCTTACAAGAAACAGAGAACCGCAATAGTAAGTTTCGACACTCTTACAAAGAAACAGATAACCGCAGTAGTAAGTTTCGACACTCTTACAAGAAACAGAGAACCGCAATAGTGAGTTTCGACACTCTTACAAGAGGCAGAGAACCCGCAATAGTAAGTTTCGACACTCTAACAGAGAACCGCAATAGTGAGTTTCGACACTCTTACAAGAAACAGAGAACCGCTCTCGCGTTTCCACAGTGCAAGCTCGCGTGAAGAAGTGTATCTAACCCTTGCCCTCGTGTGTCTTTAGTGCAAGCACGCGTGTAGAATTGTAACTTACCCTTGCTCTCGCGTGCCCTTAGTGCAAGCTTGCGTGTAGAAGTGTATCTAACCCTTGCCCTCGTGTGTCTTTAGTGCAAGCACGCGTGAAGAAGTATATCTAACCCTTGCCCTCGCGTGTCTTTAGTGCAAGCACGCGTGGAGAAGTGAATATAATCCTTGCCCTCGCGTGTCCTTAATGCAAGTACGCGTGTGGAAGTGCATCTAACCCTTGCCCTCGCGTGTGTTTAGTCCATGCACGCGTGTAAAAGTAAATATAACCTTTGCCCTCGCGTGTCCTTAATGCAAGTACGCGTGTAGTAGTGAATCTAACCCTTGCCCTCGCGTGTGTTTAGTGCAAGCACGCTTGTAGAATTGTAACTAACCCTTGCCCTCGCGTGTCCTTAATGCAAGTACGCGTGTAGTAGTAAATCTAACCCTTGCCCTCGCGTGTCCACAGTGCAAGCGCGCGTGGAGCTGGAGCAGATGTTGGAATCTCAGATGAACGTGGTGACGAGGCTGAAGGCCGAGTGCCAGCGACTGACGCAGCAACTTAACGACCTGTCAATCAAATCAAGGTGGGAGGTTTAAATTCATACGGCAATAAATGAATTTTTGAATG
Organism: Nematostella vectensis; assembly: GCF_932526225.1. Taxonomy (NCBI): domain Eukaryota; kingdom Metazoa; phylum Cnidaria; class Anthozoa; order Actiniaria; family Edwardsiidae; genus Nematostella; species Nematostella vectensis. The sequence goes on from NC_064040.1 coordinate 8,681,054, forward strand.
TTGGCTTCAGAGACCTCAATTTGGTTATTTCCGGATTTTTTTATCTTTTTTTGTACCAAACATTCAGGAAAAACATATAGAACATAGTAAGACTTTGAAGAAATTGCGCGGAACATGTCCTTCGCTTTATATCTTACAAGGGATTTTCTGTGGGGAACCATTTAGAAAAAGCAAGAAAAATAAGAATAAAAGACTACTAACAGCTGTTAGCATAAGAATAAAAGACTACTTATACAAAAGAATACTAACAGCTGTTAGTAGTCCTTTATTTTCAAGGTTCCCACATAACATCTACCTGAAAAGCTGTATCGCATGAGTAATTAACTCTACGTATAATCAAAATCTTCAAAAATATTATGAATCATGTTGTGTTATGTGTTTCCAAGAGACCATGATATAAGAGAACGAATCCCCGTGGCCCATGATGTCGTCCAAGAAAGCTATTTTTAGGTTGCGCGAGCTTGTCAATCATACCATCCATATATGGTTCATCGCGCCATATTTGGTTATGGGCACCTCGCGAGCTAGTACATTTTCACAATTTTTTTTCCTCTCTGCACTTCTTTACTTCGTTCACTACCTGTTTTTATCCTTTTAGCTGCTGCTTCAATGTCCGATAAACGGTTTATTGGATCCAGCGTACTCTATGGAAGATCATTTTCACTGCGTTTGTAAAAAAAGATGGTATTTCGGTCAAAAAGATATCATAGCCTCTGCCGGTTTACATCGCTCAAGATGTGATCGCGCGATCGCGTGTTGCTAGGATACGTGAGCGCTAGCCAATCAGAGGCGTATTAAAAAATAACTGCTTGTTTTAAAAATAGCTTTCACGGACATCATTGGAACATACCCTAATACGGGGGATTCGTTCTCTTACATCATGGTCTCTTGGTTTTTCTTATGCTATTTTTTTCTTGACAAGACAAATTTCCAGAATTCACAAAGGCATTTTTGACATGCCAACGTGCACTTGCCGTTGCCTAGTTCTTACACCGAGCATTATTAAATCATAGGAAGGAGTTGCGTGACAGCGTGACCGAGCGTGATAGGATTCAAACCCAGCTGTCTAGCGTGAAAAGTAAGGGCAAGGAGCTGGAGGCCAACTTGAAGAAGAAAGACCAATTGGTGGAGAACCTGAATAACAAGCTCAAGCGCTCCGAGACGGACGTCAAGACAAACATCACCCAGGTAACCACTCTGAAGGATTATTCAGTACGACACTACTGATTAGATAGTTTGATTAATGAATTTATTACATTTCTGATTGGTTAGTGATCCGATTAGTAGATTGAGACACTTATGATTGGTTTTTGGTCTGATTGGTCTAAATTCAGTACGCCATTTTTGGTTGGTTAGTTGTCTGAATTGTCCAAATTGAGTTCGATCTCTGATTGGATAGTCGTTTGATTGGCCTAAATTAAGTACGGCATTTCTGATTGGTTAGTCGTCTGATTGGCCTAAATGGAGTACGACATTTCTTTTTGGTTAGTTATCTGATGAAATTAAATTAAATTAAGTACGACCTTTCTGATTGGTTGATCGGCTGATTGTTGAATATCTGTCTATTAGATATATGATCTCCTCGTGAAGCAGAACTCTTTGTTGCGTGACCGTCAAGCGCTGACGCGAGAAGTGGAGTATCTAAGACAACAACTCCTCCAGTCACGCACACAGGATTGCGTTACCCCTGCCGACACGGAGAGTAACGCAAGTACCATTGATAACCAGGACGCGTGACTACAGACATTTTAAATATGTACATATATTGTATTTTACTTTTTAAATTTTAAGACTATGTATAAAGTATACATAGATAGGATACGCTTTATTCTGATTTTAACAAAATTAATAAGATCATCCGAAATCTCAAGTGCCATTTGCCTTTTCCTCTGGCAAGGTTTTTAAAATGGGTGTATACGTTTTACTGTTCAAGAAGACAACAATATGTAACAGCAAATTTGTGACTGACTTCTCTCTGCTTATTGGCCATGTGCAAGGTTCACGTGACTCGCGTGTCGTCATATGTGCGTAATCCCCCTGCATATCTTTGACGTAACGCTGTCCATCTCGCGTTTTGCGTGTCTGCCGCGAGAGTATCGTGTTTATCACGCGTGTAGTTCACAGTGTGAGCCTGCAGCATCTGTACACGTATCGCACCATGTCATCCTCGTAGTCGCTCCTGCGTGCGAGTTGGAAGGACTGGAGGAGCTCGTCGTTTCTGCACCTGACGTGGTGTCTGTCGAGGAACATGATCTCGCCATTCGCGCGCTGCCTCCACCCGGTCTTCACTGTTCTGCAGTTCGCACTGAACTGACCAAACCTGTCCTCTAGCTCCAAGACCTTCCCACGAGTCAGCGCGAACTCTTGGTCTGTAGTCTAGGGCGAGAAAAATAAGTAATGTGCTATGCAAAAGCCTACGGGCCTCAAGTTATGGAATGGTATAATGGCATGGTGTATGGTGTGGCATGGATGTTGCTATTCTCACCGAGTAAGCTGACTCAATGGTTCTTAGTTTGGACCTGTATCGCTCTATCTCCCTTGTGCGAATACGGACGTCCTGCATCACTTGTGCTACGTTATTCTGTAGCTCGTTCTTTACTTTGGAGACATCCAACTACAAATCAACAATCATTGTGTCAAAAAATGTCAAGGATAACAAGTGACATGCGTATTATCATGGCAACCAAGAACATTTCAAAGAAAGTGAGCCTCCCTACCGGGAATAAAATAAATTCTCTATGGATGAAAGACCAGATTCATTTGTCGTGCCAAATCTAATTTTTTGGATTGTGCACATGAACAGTTCGATGCTCGGCGCGGTGCAGTTGAACTGTTTGTGGTTTCCCTGTTTTGTTGTTGTCATGTACTAGAGGCTTTTAATAATCAGGTTGCCTCACTTTGTACATTATAAACTTCGGCCATTAATCTCTACATGACTACGCTTATTAAACACACCCTCCTAGTTCACCTCCTTAAACACACAACCTCCTAGTTCGCCCCCCAAACACATCTCCCTCCTAGCTCACCCCCAAACACACACCCTCCCAGTTCACCCCCCAAATACACACCCTCCTAGTTCACCCCCCAAACACACACCCTCCTAGCTCACCCCCCAAACACATCCCCCTCCTAGCTCACCCCCAAACACACACCCTTCTAGTTCACCCCCCAAACATACACCTTTCTAGTTCACCCCCCAAACACACACCCTCCTAGCTCATCCCCCAAACACACACCCTCCTAGTTCACCCCCCAAACACACACCCTCCTAGCTCACCCCTAAAAAACACACCCTCCTAGTTCCCTCCACAAACACACACCCTCCAAGTTCAACCCCCCTTAAACACATCCCCCTCCTAGCTCATCCCCCAAACACACACCCTCCTAGTTCACCCCCCAAACACACACCCTCCTAGCTCACCCCCAAACACACACCCTCCCAGTTCACCCCCCAAACACACACCCTCCTAGTTCTCCCCCAAACACATCCCCCTCCTAGCTCACCCCCAAACACACACCCTCCCAGTTCACCCCCCAAACACACACCTTTCTAGTTCACCCCCAAAACACACACCCTCCTAGTTCACCCCCCAAACATACACCTTTCTAGTTCACCCCCCAAACACACACCCTCCAAGTTCACCCCCCAAACACACACCCTCCTAGTTCACCCCCCAAACATACACCTTTCTAGTTCACCCCCCAAACACACACCCTCCTAGTTCACCCCCCAAACACACACCCTCCTAGTTCACCCCCCAAACACACACCCTCCAAGTTCACCCCCCCCCCCCCCAAACACATCCCCCTCCTAGCTCACCCCCCAAACACACACCCTCCTAGCTCACCCCCAAACACACACCCTCCCAGTTCACCCCCCAAACACACACCCTCCTAGCTCACCCCAAAACACATCCCCCTCCTAGCTCACCCCCAAACACACACCCTCCCAGTTCACCTCCCGAACACACACCTTTCTAGTTCACCCCCCAAACACATACCCTCCTAGTTCACCCCCCAAACACACACCCTCCCGGTTCACCCCCAAACACACACCTTTCTAGTTCACCCCCCAAACACATACCCTCCTAGTTTACCCCCCAAACACACACCCTCCCGGTTCACCCCCCAAACACACACCTTTCTAGTCCACCCCCCAAACACACACCCTCCTAGTTCACCCCCAAACACACACCTTTCTAGTTCACCCCCCAAACACACACCCTCCTAGTTCACCCCCAAACACATCCCCCTCCTAGTTCACCCCCAAACACACACCCTCCTAGTTCACCCCCCAAACACACACCTTTCTAGTTCACCCCCCAAACACACACCCTCCTAGTTCACCCCCCAAACACACACCTTTCTAGTTCACCCCTCAAACACACACCCTCCTAGTTCACCCCCAAACACATCCCCCTCCTAGCTCACCCCCAAACACACACCTCCCAGTTCACCCCCCAAACATACACCTTTCTAGTTCACCCCCCAAACACACACCCTCCTAGTTCACCCCCAAACACATCCCCCTCCTAGTTCACCCCCAAACACACACCCTCCTAGTTCACCCCCCAAACACACACCTTTCTAGTTCACCCCCCAAACACACACCCTCCTAGTTCACCTCCCGAACACATACTCATGGTGAATCATCCGTACCATGCTAGCTTTCTCCTTGACAGCTCGCTTCAAGTTCTCTATCGTTTCTTCCTGCTCTAGGATCTTTTTGTCGTGGGATTTGATTAGTCGCTCTATGTCTGATAAGCGCTGACTGAAAGTCAACAGCGATCCGAGAACCGACGGCGTTACGATTTGGCCAGATGAGCTCCCGACCGGCTACCGACAAAAACAAAAATCATAATAGGTTATTCCGAGCATTTGAGTTACAACGTTCTGATCCGCCCACGAAGGCGTTGCGACCTACGGTTACAAGACGGAAGAACGCTTATAGACCCATAGTGTTACAACTACATACAGTTTAGATAGACCGGGTGTGTTTCGAATAAGATATAATAATAAGAATATGTGCGGACAGGCGAACTTGGAACTGGAATAATTTTTTTCCGGTTTTTAAATCTATTTTTCTTATTTTTATTTTTTCTATTTATGTTTTTTTAGCATAATAGTCTGCCAAAGATCCATAGATCAAAGTAATTTTCCTCAAAATCTTGTATGTATAGAAAAGTTGTAGAGGGATAACGCACACCCCCCCCCCCCCCCCCCCCCCCAAGTCGGAATAACGCAAAAAAAATGCGGGTTGTGAGGGTCAACATATGCGGGATAACCCAAAATAGCTGACATTGCGATCAGATAAATCATATGTGAGCAAAAAAAATCTTATTTCCAAAGGGAAGAACGAGTTGGAGTAGAGTTGTAAGAAGGATATATACGCAAGTTTATTGTATCGTAACGGAATATCTGAAGGATTTCCTTTTTGCTTTGCTATATATTCGGAAACTTCGGTCGAGCTTTGGCAAGATAAACAACGGAAAAAATAGAAATGATGTTTTGTATCCCCTGTTTGATGAGCGATAACGAAACTAAACGAACCAATGAGTTTCTGACCTGGCTACCGGCGAAAACATCATTTGAGATAGACCTTAAAAATAAAGCAAACTAGACTCCCAACTAGACGTACAAACACAATCGGGAAGCAAAGAGTAAAATAAAGATGTGAGAGTTGTTTGTTTTTCTTTGCTCGAGGTTATATTCGCGTTGTGTCTGTTTCAAATACCGCTTCTATTACGTCTTCTATTAAGCGCCAGCTCGCTGTGCACTAATTGGTTATAAAAAACGCTCTTTTAAAAAAATGGTAGACATTAAAACCTCACCTGGCTTTCAGTTTGCTTTTGAGAAAAAGAAGCGTCCAGAAAACCCATCAAACAAAGGAACAATATAGCGGACGCCATGATGGCAAACTGGCAAATAATGGGTTATTGTGCTTAGGGTTAGACTTATTATGAAATATGACCCCGAAAGAAACTTAGCCCTTGTTAAAACTTAGCCTACTCACTTAAACTCTTCTTTTACGTGTCTTATTTAATTATAAACTTTTTTTATAAGACTATTTCGTTTGTCGTGTGTTTGTCTTGTTTTAATATCTTTTCATCATCAAGAATAGAGTCGGAAATAAAGAAATGTGAAATACTTACAAAAAGGTAAAAAAAATGTAACATTGCGACTCGTTTCAGCTTTTCAGCCAAGTCTGAAATAAGCTTCAAAACCCACCGAGGAATAGCATAACCCTTCAGTTCTTTAGTGATTTTCTCACCTAGAGACCTATTTTTTATTCTTCGGATCATGTAAAACTCATTGTCCTTTTCTGGCCATGAATAGGTAATACTATACTGCTCCAAAAACGAGCGACACAATGGACCGTCTTCTGTAACGCAACATATACTTGTTGATGCGTTGATACGCGAGAAAACAAACCAGCCACAGTATTTAACTCATTCTACGATATTCGAGTAACAGAAAAGAACCCATTGCGTTTTCACATGGTGTGTTGTTGTCTAGGACAGTGCGAATGAGCGAGAGACTCAGTTTCTTCTCCAAAGCCAAGCGTGTCCTGTTCAAGTTGATTAATGAATATCGCACTCAATATGGCGACGTTGTGGGTTCTAATCGCTGTGTCGCTTTGTGTGGATGCTTACTCGTCTGGTCACAGAGCCAAGGTAAGACACCATTGTCTTCATATTCTTGCCATCGCACTCTGGAAAAAACTCTTTTGGGTAAAAATTTTAATACATATTTCTCGTCAAAGTTCTGCTTTTAATATGTTAATACACTCTTTTTTTATAAGAACGTCCATAACCTGGGATTTTCGCCAAAATTTGAGAACATGCTAAGAACATGCCGAGGCTCAGATAAACAGCAAAATATTTTTTCATTAGAGTGATCGCTCTAAATAATTAGAATCAATGATCATTTGTGTAGTTTTGTTTACTTAGCTGGTGTGTATGATTTCAGGTCACTGAAATTTAAGAACATCGGTAAGATGTTGCCCTAACAACCCTATTCAGACCGGGCTTCTGACGGGAGGGGGGGGGGTCTCTTTTGGCCCCCCCATCCGTAACTTTTGAACCATTGGAGCTATTATAAAAAAAATTTCAAAGAATTATTATCTGACAAAGAGGAACAAAATGATATAATTGTGTTGCCATAGCAACACAATATGACGTCATTATAGGACATATGGTATTATAGGACATAAGGACATATGGTTATAAATAGCCAATCTTTCGAAACCTTTTAATAGAACATCCAAAATCCAAATAAGTTATCATAACCAGTTCGTATTTAAAAAGCGACCGATATTCTTCAAAAACATTATCTTTGTGACGTCACGGTGACGTCACTTAAGTGAGCAGAAACGGGCAATATTTCTGTTTTATTAGATGTGTATTTCTGTATGTCTTGTTTCGATAATCTTATTATTTTGCAGTAGACATATTATTAGTGACACTGTTTCTATGACAACGATTTATGACACCTGTGACGTCAATGATTGATTGGCATGGTACCTTTAATATAGCATAAGTTTGCAACTGGACTCTTAATTATAGTAATAATTTAAATATCTGTCCCAAAAATGTTTTTTTGGCCAAACAAAGATGTTACTTTAAAAAAAAAACAGCAATTTTTAGCTAATTATGTAACATCAGCTTCCGCCATCTTGAGTCCGCCATCTTGGATTTAATGAAAGTCATTTATTATAATCAATAAAAACTGGGTGGCAAAATCTGAAGCTTTTTGACAATATTTAATCTTCGTTTCAAGTTTTTTTAATGATTTCAGGCGGATATGATTGTTTTTTTGCTATTTCTACAAGCGCTATTTCGAGAAGGTCAAAAATTGACAAAAAACACCACCCCTCCCCCCTAAAATAGAGATGTAAATTTTTATTGTGTTTTTTCAAAACTTGGTATAAAACGTTTTAAGACATGGATTTACGTTGAGCACGTCGTATTAATAGTTGATCTTAACGACTTAAAGCGTTTTGCCAAATTTTCATTAAACCTATGACTCAAAACTTGGTTGCTATGGTTACCAGGATACACATATCAAAATTTTGCTTAAACCAAAGTGATCCCAGATAAATTTTAGGAAAAGTTATCAAATTTCAATGCTCTAGCCCTACAAGTTCAAAAATTATTACAGATCAAAGGTGCTGGAGTCTGAATAGGGTTAAAATGCTTCAGTAAGAATGGCTCCGCCTCAACTAAAAATTAGACGTTCTTATAAAAAAAAGTGTATACACTTTCTATTTTTACAACCCTTATATGAACATTGCGATAAATGTTCAAATAGGACTAACTGTGCTCTCAGTAGGGGTTCTGCATATGGCACAATTTAACTACATGTCAGTAAAGATACGCAGTTCTTTGTTGGCGTAACATTAAGGAATCACCATTCAACAATACGCATATGTATAACCGCCTGTCGACAAGCACAGACTATGTGATGATTCACACTGCTTTTTTAGCGCCACACCGAGGCTTCATCACTAAACATTCTCTTGCAACACTTCCTGGGTCGATTCGCGCGCATGGAGAGCATGATTCGCCAGCAAGAGAAATCTATGAAAAATCAGCTTAACGAGATTCGCTACTTAAGATGGCTACTTATGAGCAAGGTAAGGAGAAGAGGGTGTTGGGGGAGAGAAGGTACCTTAGGCCTACAGGGAGGGGAGGAGAAGGGAAGAGAAGGGGATGGAAAGGGAGGAGAAGGAACGGGGAGGCAAGGGTAGGGGGGAAGGGAAGGGACGGGAAGGGAAGGGAAGGGAGAAGAGGGGAGGGGAGAGAAGGGGAGGGAAAGGGAAGGGAGATCAAGGAAAATGATTAACTAATGTTTTTCTACAGGGTACTGAAGAGAGATTGAACGAAGTCAGGTCAGATATTCGACATGAGAAAATCCAGATGAAAGACGCGGCGACCTTCAAACCCTTGACAGACTTGACAACGCGGTACAACCTACTGGATGGAAAACTCAAAGTGCGTGACTCGAGCCCTCTCAATTCTTGTGTGACATGGCGTGATGACGTCACAAAGATTTTCGTGACATTACACCATTGTGTGACATGACTCTTACTGTGTGTATATGATATATGATTGACAAGTCCTGTCCGTTGTGTGTCTTTGATTGGCAGGTCCTATCTTTTGAATGATTGACATTACTTTGTGTCTTGTGTGATTGACAAGTCCTTTCCGTTGTGTGTCTTAGATTGGCAGGTCCTATCTTTTGTATGATTGACATTACTTCGTGTCTTGTGTGATTGACAAGTCCTGTCTGTTGTGTGTCTTTGATTGGCAGGTCCTATCTTTTGAATGATTGACATTACTTTGTGTCTTGTGTGATTGACAAGTCCTTTCCGTTGTGTGTCTTAGATTGGCAGGTCCTATCTTTTGTATGATTGACATTACTTCGTGTCTTGTGTGATTGACAAGTCCTGTCCGTTTTGTGTCTTTAATTGACAGTTCCCATCTCTTGTATGATTTTCGTCTCATGTAATTGACAGGTTCTGTCTCAGTCCGTATCACGTGACTACAAGTCCATGCACGATATCTACGATCGAGTCTTGATTCATAAAAAGCTGACGTGTCGCAAGGAGTACACGTCATACCACCCTAAAGCTAGCGATATGATTGGCTCATTGTCGCGTCACTCGGTCGCGTGTCACCGGGGCGAGATGCTGCAGGGGTTTCTGTTTCAGCGCGAGGACGGCAGATGGGAGGGGAGGGTGCGCTACCAGTACTGGTGCTGCCGTATTAACATCAAGGACAAGTGGCAAGCCCCGCCTAAATGAGATCACATGGCATTGTAACGACAATAACATTGCTATAAAACTTATCCTGTTTGGAGTCTAGAAACCTTGCACTGGGAGTGAGATATATAGTAAATTCACTTAGTGTAGAGCAATGTACACCAGGGATCGGTAGGCGTCAGTAAGTCTAACCCCAGCAAAGATATAGGGTATAAATAGGCGTCGGTTAGTCTAGTCGGGTAAAGGGGCTTTGTTTTGAATTGAGTTCAATAACTTTATACTTATTAGCGCAAAATTTATTTTGTGTATGATCTAATGGCGCTTAGAACGACACCTTTATACATGATCAAAATTTTGACCGCTCAAACTTTCGAACCGAAAAAGCAATTGCTTGATTTCTCGTGTTTGTGTTTTCCCGATTTTCACTTTTCTCTGGCTTGCTCTAGCAGTTGCGTCCTAGTAAGTGAGATGCAGCCTTAGCTCAATGAATTTGTTTCTGTTATTAGGCGGATAACCAAGTGACCCATAAATATTAATCTTCAGACTAGTCAGACAGTGCCGATTATCGAGTGACCAACAGAAAACAAATGTGACGCAGCCCTTCTTTAGTTCTTAGCTTTTTTAGTTTGAGTTTTTTTCGTTTTAGTTCCCTTGAGCTGCTTGGGGCAATCAATGAGAGATGCTTCTATAACCGTTGTGGACAAAAGATAGTATTAACGACTTTACAACTAAACATGACTACGATAGCCTTTAATTTGTTTTTTTTCTGTTTCTGAAAGAAAATGCTTGTTAATTTCGCTTAAACTAGTCTGCAATGATAAACTGCCATAGCATAGATAACGTGCGGTTATCATGTAATGCAAAAACGAATAAGGGACTTAAGGCCCTGTCACACGTACGTTTTTTCTCTTGCGACCTGTCTCGCAAAAAAAAAAACTGATGCAGGTCGCACGCGCATTTCTTTGCGTGTGACACCCCCTTTGCAACTTGTTTTGCATTTCTCAAAGTCGCACGAAAAGTAGAACGCTCTTCTACTTTCCGCAACAAATTGTTTCAAGTCGCAGGAAAAACTTCACGTGTGACAGGGCGCGTGCGACCTGCAACAATTTTTTCGCGAGACAAGTTGCAGCCGAAAAGTCTACTTGTGACAGGGCCAAGGTAGGGCGTTCTACTTTTCGTGCGACCTTGAGAAATGCAAAACAAGTTGCAAAGGGGGTGTCACACGCAAAGAAATGCGCATGCGACCTGCAACAGTTTTTTTGCGAGACAGGCCGCAAGAGAAAAAACGTACGTGTGACAGGGCCTTTAGGGACTAGGGAAACATGGTAAAACTAGAAAGACTACAGACTGACATGACGGAAAAACCTGGAAAACGCGCAATTCCATAATTTCTTCAGTGGCGATAGGTTCCTTGTATAACGGACTGATTTTTAAAACAAAAATGACGTGAGGCCGAAGTGCACATAACCAGATTTTTGCTTTTTAAGATAATTTTCCCTTGATCATCATTGCCCTGTGTATCAGCTCAGGGACGAAAAGCTCAAATTTCAATGCCACTTTACAAAAAATCGCATCAATTAAAAAAAAAAGTCGCACTTGATATTTTGTTTGCTATAAGTTACTAAGTACTCAGAGGAATTCTCCGCCTTATTCGATGTGAAATGGGCTTATTTGACGCGTCACGTCATGTTTTTTCCGTCATATCCTACAGACTAGGAATGAAATAAGATGTCCAACATAAACCTGTGCGGATTCAGTTCCCGTTTACCAAAACATATTTAGGTGTTATTAAAATATGCAATATTAGTAAAGCGTGGTGTTTAACGGTTTATTACCATACCCTAATCGTGACAGGTTATACAGCGACAAAGCAGGTGGGATAATCGGGGTTATAACAACATTCTAGTCGGAGCCTGACCTTATGATACTAAATAATCGTTTATTAACTGTGACGCATCTTGCTGTCAACAGGTGTAGCTAACAGATCGGGAAAACACAATTCATTTTCTCGTAAACAAACTGCAACTGGTAGCAATACGAAAATATCTCATAACAGATTTTATTGCCGGCCTGGAAATAGTTTACAATTATTGCGAGCGTTTAGATTTCAGTATTTCTTTTGCTTTGGTCATAGAAGAAAGAGGGAAAGACTGACTTAACGTGTTGAAAACGTAAACCATATAAACTAACACTAGGGATCCCACCGATTAGTCAAGAACGCTGAATTTGGCCGTTAAATTAAATGAAAACTTGCTTATGATAAAAATAAAAATAAAAAAACGCGAAAAGATTTCATAACAAAAGATTCAACCGCCGTAGTTGTTAGAGGGATGGCGTATGTGAGTCCCTTTATCGCCTCAATCGCGCATTTTGATCCCCTTATATAATCATTACGTGAGTATTAGATGGAGTGGAGTTTTCAAAACAGGACTCTTAAAGCTAAGTGTTCAGGCCATATGTCAGTGAAATGTGTTTTGTTTTCATGCTCAGTTAACTAGCTCAGCTATCACCAAACCGCGTTTTGTATGATGATTCAGTAAACAAACCTCCATAAATGCGCTTATTCCTAGATAATTGCGCATGTATTGCGTCTTGTGATTAGCCCCCACATAGGGTAATTGTCTGCTACTTCTCTTTTATATAAACAGAAGCCACTTTAAAAGGGTCATCTTGGTGTTTCCGCTACATCAAATGATCATTCAACATTTATTTTTCTCGGGCCATGTTATTGAATTGTGAGTTGAATAATATGTAAACCAGCAACTCCGAAATACAACTGAAACCTGTCGATTTGTTATTTTTCTTTTTGTGTATTTCAATTTGCGCTTTCGTTAGTTAATAATTTATTTTTGTTCTTAATATAAAATGAAATAGCAGGGGGGGGGGGGGGGATAAAAAACTAATTACAAGCGTTCAGTGCAAAGTTATTGGTGACCCTAAACGGTTTACTACGCGATTCGCAGCATGTTGCTAGTTCAGCTTATTGATTTGTGGGGTCAAACACGCAACCTATATTGTGTCTACTCCTACGCGTTCAATATTGGGTCTCCTGTGGTCAGAAATAAACCGTGGAGAAATGTGGAGCCTAGTACAAGCTAAACCTCAGAATTGCTCGGTCACACTTCCTGTCAACGTTGCGTTTTTCTATGTTGTAGTTTTGTTAAACGGCAGAGAAGGAGTTCTTTTAATTTAGCTTTCTAATACAATTAGAAACCTTACTAGAAGTTTACAGCTGAGATGTCGCTATGAGTAAACCTTTTAGAAAACTCAGTTTCTATGGCTTTTATTAAAAAGCTGGGAGCCAATCAGAACCATGTAATGTCTTGCTGCCATTTCATCACTATAAACTGATAGTATAACGGATGATTAAATAAAGCAGATGTAGAAGGGGTTTTCAGAATCGAAAAAGGTGAGCGCTTCTTATTTAAGTGCCTCTCTGTCAGCCTTTTTCGACTTCGAAACACAATTCAACACGCTACAAGAGGAATTCGTAGCCATTATAGCAGCTTAGAGTTGCAATTTCTGGAGGGATCGAGCTGGAGTGTTGTACGCTCCCAGAAATGGGCTCCTTGTGCTGCACACTCCTAGTGATGGGCTTCCTGTGTTGCACGCTCCTAGTGATGGGCTCCCTGTGTGGCACGCTCCTAGTGATGGGCTCCCTGTGTTGCACTCTCCTAGTGAAATGGCCAGTCGGTTTCTATATCGTGCCCCTCCCCCGCCAATGTTTCGAAGCCTGCTACAGCTCTGCTATTGGGTTTCTTTTTGTGCTGTTCTTTTAGCAGTGGACCAAATGCAAACGATGGAAATAACGACGACAAAAGCTTACTCAATGAAGCAACCTTTTCATGAAACTCACTTTAATTAGCTATGTAAACATCTAGTAAAGTACACTACATTTGAGTATTATTTTAATCTAAATTTGTACATTTTATAGCGAGTTCTTTTCTTGGACAATTCTCCGTCCATACTTCCGTCATTTCGTCATTTCGCATCCGGGACACTTCTATATCAGTACGCGTCTTGTTGAGGCCTGGTCAATCGGAAGTTGGAAACCGGTCTTTGTCCGTCGGACTCCTGTCCGCATCCCATTAGAGTAGCAGCCTCGCAAATCAAACCTCTGCCTTGTATTGCCTTAATCCTAGAATTCTGAGAAAAATAAAACATTTTATTGTGACCACTTTGTTTTGTTTGCAGGAATTCCTGTTTTTGTAGGTAACCAGTCTGAACAGAAATCCTACACCCTTTCGTTTTAAATTATCACAGGTTTCTCTCTCGCTCGCCCGTGGCTCTTTAAGACAATTTTAGTAAAACAATAGCTATCATCAGCCTGGTACGCGCCTTAAAATAACAAACCCAAGCCATAAGGAACTCGCTTGCAGTAGTTAGATTTCTTGTATGTAATAACTTCGAAAGTATATAATCAAGTTCTTCCCCGTGTGTTCATTGTTAGTAAGCACTTTCACTGAAGGTGGTCACTGCCGGAATGCCCAAGTGGTTCATTTACGTCCCTTCGATTCAGGTTAGTGTAGTGCAGCTTGAAAGGCGGTACCTACGGTTTAGTGTTCTTATCCGAGAAGACGGCAAACACAGGATAGGTAAACTCACTAATTTGAATTCGAATCAAGGCATGAGCTAAGAAAGCACATGGCATAGACTGACGACACCAACAAAATAATTAGATCACCTAATTATTTTGACAACTATTACGAAAACAGGGCGCGCTTTTCCCTATCTTATATAACGAATTTAAACATCATTGAATTGGTTCGTTTCTCTCTTGTATCTTTTCGAATTTTACTTGAATACGAAGTCACTGTAGATGTCCGAAATTCCGGTTTTCCGAAATTCTTTAAAAAGTATAATTTCTATCATCACTACTACTCCTATATTCAAAAAAAGGCAACGACTTAACAAAACTGGACTCGCATTTTGATTAATGATAGCTCGCTGGCTCGGACACGGTTCTAGTCTTACCAGATAACTGCGTTTTCCAAAAGGAATCCCTGGGACCGGGTTCTTACTCGCTCTTGCAGAAGAAATTAGAATAGCAACGATAAGGACAGAGATGCAGAGTGCTGTGAAAGTCTTGAGCGATGCCATGGTTTCGGTATGCAGAAGTGTAGTGTAAAGGACATTGCCCTATCTCCCATATATACCTAGAACTAGCCAATCATAGCCTACGATGAACAACAGCCAATCACAACTCACGATAAAAAATGGCTGATCACTAGCGAGGGATTTCGTGGGCGAACTAGAAAACCGTAAAGCAAATTATTAACTCGGAAGCGTAATTAGAGGAGTAGGCGACGCGTTTCACCTGGCTCGACACATACTTCGACAAAACAACATCACAAATTTACCAATTCTCATCACTAAATTTGAAAAAAAAATGTATTGATGAAGTTTCATAACATAATTGCTACATGTCGGTAGTAAAAGGTTTGTAGGCGAATAAAGGGAGAGTAGCCCTTGGATCCAATTTATTCAATTTTTTCTGAATTTCACTCTTATGATATGAACGGCTTCAGTAATTATGTTATTATTGTTTTTTATTATTGCAGAAAAGCCATTCTTCGCCGAAAACAAAACTTTTAATTCCCAAGTCAACTTGCAGATCAAATCATATCAAATTTTCAAGTCTTTACGGAAAGAGAACAACTTGGTTAAAACTGAACAAAGAGCTTTATTTTGTATTTATCTACCATGTCGCAGAATACTGCGTTTAGCAACCTGGCAAAAATTCAGCCTGTGAACGTTTTATAATAAGTGATCTATTTTCGTTGATTCATTTTTAAGAAAGCGGTCTGTAGTTTGTTTGTTTATTCTTAACAATCTTATACATGTGATGCTAACGTAGATGATTAGCAGACTTATCGATGCAGATGCATACGAAGATGCATACGTGTATTTTTTAATCACACTGCATATTTCCCAAATCGTTTTTGACTTGCTGCAAAGCCTTTGTGGAACAAAGCAGTTATGAATCTGAATGTGTGTTAGATAAATAGTTTATTTGCGAATAACCATTGACTAATGCGAAGTTTACTGGAGTAAAGGCCATTATTAAGCTTGTATCGTCGTATTAATTTTTTGCAAACACGAGAACTTTCCCATTGTCATCGTCGAGAACGAGCAAATCATTTACAAAGCTCTTACGCTAGAACGGAACCCTTCGACAAAGGGCTAACGCTCGGAAATTGCAAAAGTAATAAGTTCATGTCACTCAAATAGTATGTTTCTTTCATTCCCATAATGGTTAATAGGTTAACTTCAACTAGTCAAGGTGGCCACACAAGAATGCAAGACTTGGGCAGTTAGTGAAGGCCCGGGAGTAAAGGAAGGAAAACACCATTTGTGTCAATCTTTCATATCAAGCTATGAAACATTCTGATTTGTAAAGCAAAATATAGCGTACAATGTTTCAAAGCGAGTATACGTAAGCAGAGCATGAGCCACTAGAGGCCGATTTAGACGCCACGATTTTGACCTACGACTATCGCATGCGACATGACTTAGCTCTGATTTAGACACTCGTTTGAGGCGAAATGTTTCACGTAAAACCGTAAGGAAGTACGAATAAAATAACCCAATATTCTGGTTTAAAGGAACGTCAACTCTTTGTGATAATTGTAAGTTAAGTTATTTTCGTGTTCTAGGAGCTTCTTGGAAAGCTTGAGCCTTTGATTTTTCAAACAAGCTGCCCGTATGAGAGAGCGGCGGGCGAACGACTGGCTGTTACCCTCAGATTTCTGGCAACCGGCGAATCATATTAGAGCCTCCAATATCAGTTTCGAATCAGTGCTCCATCTCTGTCGATAATTATTCCAGAAGTATGCAGAGCAATACTTCTTGTTTTGAAAGACGAGTACTTTTCCTGTCCCCGCAACCCTGAGGAATGGCGTCTCATCGCCGACTGATTCAGGGATCGTTGGCAACTACCCAACTGCGTAGGCGCTGCAGACGGAAAACGCATCCGTATATTGCATCCACGTAACTCTGGGTCCGAATTCTATAACTACAAAGGCTTTTACAGCATTGTTTTAATGGCTGTAGCTGACGCGGATTACAGGTTCATTTACTGTGATGTCGGGTGTCAAGGAAGGATCAGTGATGGAAGGGTATTGAAGAATACTTCATTCTTGCAATCATATGTTCAAGGTAATTTTTCAATAACACTATTAATAAACCGTATATCAATTTATTTCAAGTTTTGACACCCAATATTAGGGTGGCATATGACAGTAAATAATTACCATTTGAAAAATTATAAGGACTATTTCTAAAACTAAAATTACGATTTTGCCAAAACTTTATACTACTTGGCCAAGTAAAAATAAACAAACGTTTCCCATCCCCGCCTGCGTCTTTTGGGGGGGCTGCTTCAAATTGTTTCTTATTTGTTATTTTTAACCAAAAGCCTATAAAACAAGAAACAACTTGTGCTACTGACTTTGAAAAACTTGCAGA
Source organism: Nematostella vectensis (assembly GCF_932526225.1). Taxonomy (NCBI): domain Eukaryota; kingdom Metazoa; phylum Cnidaria; class Anthozoa; order Actiniaria; family Edwardsiidae; genus Nematostella; species Nematostella vectensis. Next base: position 8,698,284 of record NC_064040.1, read on the forward strand.
AGAACTAGAAACTTTAGTTTCAGTAATATATGACTTGCGAGTTGTGTTTATTAATAAATATTTCATGTTTCACCTCAGAATCACAGAAAACTCCTATTATCTCTTGGGAAAAATGTAAATACACTGCATCATTGACATAGAGAAACTACATAATTGCAAATAATAAAAATTCAGGAAATGAAATAAAAAGCCACCCGCCCTGTCAATTTTTTTTAGAAATCCGGGCTGGAAACACTAGTTTATTTTACTTGGCCTTACACAGAGTTCCATGCACAAAATCATGAAGTGACTTTAGCTCAATTCCAAACTGTCTTACTCCTGGTAGTGTCTTGTGATTGGCCAACATAGAATTTATTTTCATAGCGGTGCTTAGAAATGTAGTGGCCCATGCTAGGGAAAGTAGAATATAGTTTGCATGCTTGAGGTTGAGTGGTATACAATCATGTGCTGCCAAACCGAGGGGTACTCAAAGTAGAAACATGACAGTGAGTTCAGACATACTTGGGGGGGGGGGGGGGTAGGGGTGTATGATTCTCAATTTGGGCATTTTAGGGGTTGAAAAGTCTGATGGTATTGTCATATAGCCATCATGCAACACATGATTCTTTTCAATATGCTGAAGCTATTGCAAATAATAAAAATTCAGGAAATGAAATAAAACATCTTAATATAACATCTTAAAAATCAATATCTTTTGGGGGTATGAAAAAGTGGAAACATTGTAAAATGGTGGTAATGTTAAGCACCATTGGACCACCCCCAGTCATGTTTTACTTGAGTACCCACCTGCTAGAGGCTACCATTAAGCTATCCTTGTATTCTGATGGAACCATTCTGATTGGCTGTATTTTCTATGGCATATGGTAGAAATTAACATAAAATTAAGATGTCACTGGGTTCCCTATACAACCAACCACAAGTCAGTAAATAGCTTATTTATGTTTCTTATCAAAAAAACAATGTCATTTGGGAAAGTTTTAATTTATACATCCACACAAGAATTCAGACCAAGGGCAGAGTGCAGAAACAGTTAGTTGTACACTTCGTACTGTCAATATACTGATGCAAATGTACCATGACAGCATATGTTATTACTAATCATAATTGCGATTTCTATTTTTCAGGCACTCTCGGATTACCTGGGCCGTCCATGCTACCGTTACCTCAAGACTGTGTTTGGAATGCCTCATATTCTGAGCCAGTGCCTCATTTCTTTGTGGGAGATGATGCTTTTCCTCTTGAAACAACATCATGAGACCCTATGGCCAGAGAAATCTCACAGAAGAACAGAGGATCTTCAACTACAGAATTTCACGGACCCGCCGCATAAGTGAAAATGTGTTTGGAATTTTTGCCAGCAGATTTAGAGTGTTCCTGTCAACATTATGTGTAAGCCAGATAGTGCAGTTGATATAGTGTTAGCAGCATTGACACTCCACAACTATCTGAGGTTAACAATTCCAGGGAGATATACCCCACCAGGGTCTACTGACACAGAGAGTGATAATGGAGAGCTAAGCCAAGGTACTTGGAGAGATGATGTGAAGGAGAGCCCATTTGCTGTCATCCCAAAGCTGAGGATGTTCGAGATCTGCTATGTAGATATGTGAATGGTCCTGGACAAGTTCCCTGGCAATGGCGGATACTCTTGTAAAGAGTGGAATGGGCAATTCCACATGAGATATGCTAAAATACTATTTTTTCAAACATGCTATAGTGTGAATCTATATAGATACCAGCAAAGATAAATACTTGAAGGGTCCAAAAAAAGATTGACAAACTTTATTTTGAGCCACGCCCACTTCAGGGGGGTCGACATAGTAAGTGCATTAACAGCCATGCAAACTGTTAAGTTAACAGTAATGTTTAAATGTAGCTGCAAACAGGCTATAGACTGTTTTTACATGTCCAATTGTTATTAATTATCATAACCAATGGCATTAGAATTTAAAGAAACATTTTTTTTAGAATATGTTGGTTCTCATCAATTTTCTAAGTATTTTGTTATAACATATGTGACATGTAATGTCCGTAACAAAAAAGTGTATTTTTTTAAAACCAAGGCTAAAATTCAAACCCCCCAGTCATGTCTTTTATACTGTTCTTTTAGATTGTTAGTAGCATTAGATTGGATATAAATATCTTGAATCAACTCAATTGACTATCATTAAAAATTAAATAAAAAATAAGTAATGTCTGTAACGTAATCTTGGAATATGATGATTACTTTTCAAACAGCAGTAAGGAAAAGTTGTAAAATGTCATATGAATGTAATGTCCGTAAAGGTGGAATTGTAAAATTTCCAAACAAGACTATGATCTTGAAATTTGAGAAACATGGTATTTACACAATGTGAACAATCATCTGTTCCGGTATTAGAGAGGGATCTCACCCAGTATTTTCAAGAGGGTATTATTTATTAGTTCATTATGCACAGTCTTGTGATGTTTCACTGTTTTGACCTGACAATTTGTCTGGGATGGAAATGATGTTATTTACTTATAGAAATATAACTGTCATCTGGCAAATGTTTACCTCTGATGTGCTTTGGCTTTAGTGTCAACGCACCATTAGAAGCAGTATTACCTGGTTTTGAGGATTGCTTGAAAAAACATTTCCAGATTTTTGCTTAACAATGCAAGTTAATAATGAGACTTCTCAGATTAATTGTTTAATAAATATATTAGAGTAATATGATATATTTTGTAAACTTATTATGTATTATATGAATACATGCAATGATGTAAAAGGGGCTGCATAATACCCAGATTACCATAAATAAAGTTTGATATTTTGGAAACATACATGTGCTTTCATCATTACGACAATATTACAATAAGCATAATGTAAAATGATATGCTAATGTAAATCTGAAAACTGTATGGTTGAGAGTGCCTGCCTTGGTGTGGCGGCATCATGGATTTTACAATGCTCTGCTGAATTTCTCCTTTCTGCCGAAGGAGTCGTCAGCATCATTCACTGCATGGGGACGTTTCAGTTCAGCTAACCAACTGACAAGAAGCTCGTCCTCAATGCCAACAGAGGCAGCTGCCTTTCTTTTTTTAGGGGGGTTGTTTTTTCCTGAAAACAAAACACTTTATTAGGCACTACTAGATTGTCAGTCAGAGAAGATTTACATACTGTTATTTGTCAGGACCACATCAGTTTTTTAGACATCCTACCCCCCCCCCCCCCGACATAAACACACAATATAATACATCAAGTATGTTTATCAATCCCGACACAATATGCTCTGATTGGTCCAAAGCTATGCTCTATTTCACTGATAAACTTTCTCTTTCACTTGGTGGTAATGGTATAACAATAACGTAATGAAAATACTTTTGCGGGCACTAACCTTAAAAACACAGGATAGCTCTTCATCCACTATCGGTATTGCTGCACTACCTCCAGACTCCCCCAGCAATGACATCTACAGAATCCTCATCCATGTTACTGGCTGTTTTTCTTGGCGTTATATTGTCTCCCAGAAACTGAAGTGACGTATAAAATGGCCATTTGCATCTGTAGACATCCCTCGAAGCACTGCCACTTCTCCTGCTACTTCTCTCCTTCCCTA